>NC_056726.1:551823841-551846341 GCF_019279795.1 Protopterus annectens | reverse complement strand
AGTGTGTTTTTGTGAAGTTTTGGGCAAGTGTTTACTTGCTCTGGGAAAAATGCTCTGTTCAGAATTTTAGTTTTGTTATTTTCATCTCGTGAAAATTATGTCTGAGTATTTGGGCTTTCAAGCATGCAAAGTAGATCCACACACATATAAAATGCAAGCAGAAGCAGAAAATGATGATAATAAAATAATGTATCACTCCTTATTATATGAGGACCAATGTTTAGTTTTATTCATTCTACAGTATTTGTTTATCCTTAGAAACATGAGGCTAGCCTAGTTTGGAGTCATATTCCCCTACATTGTATGAGATACACCCTTGCACTCTGCTTATTATATTCTAAATGTTTAGAGGCTATGTTGAAAGGAGTTGAGATGACAGTGATCAAACCCTACAAAATGTACTTCTTTAAATAATAGCTTTAAACATTCAAACATAATTTATACAGCTGAGATTACTATCAGTATTTGCCACTGACACAGACATGTTTCATGTCTTTTGCTGAGATTATCCAGTAGATGTCAGAAATGAGTTTCCATACTAAAGGTCTTGAAGCTTAGAAGACTTAACTGTGTGCTAATAAACTACACTGTAAATGCTTCTCTGACAATGTCAAGTGCATATTAACAGTTCAGCAATTTAAATGTAATTCCATTTGCTTGCAGCACCACTCAAGTACTTTTTAAAAGCATCAGCAAATCATACACTGCTTTGTTTTATCACAACCCGGTAATTTAGGAAATTATTCCCTTATACATCTAACTGATGTATTGTTTGTTCTTGTTGCTTGGATCTTCACAATTGCTTTTACAGATCTGACAACCTTATATCCTGCAAAGAACAAAAATTCAGAGTCCTGCTGTGTAACCACACAACATCAGTAATCCCCTGTGGCAGTTGTCAGAGAAGTATTTCTACAAAATTATCTATAGATATATTTGTTTTCCTCCTACATCTCAAAGACATGCTGAAGTTGGACTGGACACTCTAAATTGGCCCTAGTTGTGAATGTGTGCATATATGTGCCTTCTGTGGAAGGTTGGATGCCAGGCTGGCAGCTTGACACTGTAAAAACGCCACTGCCAATTGTTCTGCAGACCATTTTTCCTCTGTGGCAACCCTAATGGGAAAAGCCAAAAGGAGAAGAAGAAGATCTATAGATATTTCCACAGATATATGCAGGTATATAATCATATATTAATTTATTGAAATGCACAAGCATTGATATTCAAGTGCTCAATGCCAGCATTTCAAAAAGTAACAGAAAAAAAAACAGAAAAAAAACCATTGCAAAAGGAAACAGCTCAGTAGTGTAGCATTTAGTGTTGTCACCTCACAGCAAGAGGTTCTCCGGTTTGATTCTTGGCTGAAGTCTCTTCTGTGTGGAGTCTGCATGTCCTTGCTGTGTCATGTGGGTTTCCTCTAGGTGCTCCAGTTTCCTCCCACATTCCAAAGACATGTCTGAAGTGTATCTCCCTTGGCCTCTGCTGAAAATGGGCTCTGTCCAAGCTGGACTTTCCCAGTAAGCAAATGTTAAATAAAATAATAATAAATAAATATAATAAATTGTGATAGAATCACCCAAACCCCACCATGAATTCAGACATAATATGTCTGAATAGTAGTAGTGCTTTGGAAAGGGTTTTTCAAAGGTAAGATGCAATGTCATGGTCAGAGCAAGGAAAGGAGTAGGCTTAGAGTTAGCACACATTATCATGGTGGTGCAGGGGGTCAACTACAGTTGAGCACACACACACACACACACACACACACACACACACACACACACACACACACACACACACACACACACACACACACACACACACACACACACACTGTTGTCTGCTGATGGAGCAACTAGGAATTTGGCCTAGGTTTCTTAATGGTCCTCTGAACTGTAAACCTAGTAAATCCCTATGAACTATTTGTGGTAAAGCACTGTGTTTTTGCATAGCTGCTCATGGACTACTTTCTTAATTGACTGTGCTATATTTTACTGCATTTCATTGTAATCCATACAATGTCATCAGTTATAGTGTGTGGGAAACATGACTTGCTAACAGTAGTAGGAAAATAAACTGATTATTCAAAGCTGCCTCTCCATTACTGACGCACACACTCTTTGAGATTTGATTTATACACAAACATGCACACACCTGGTCAAGGCTGGCACAGGTTTACTAGCTATGCCCCCTTTTGCTATCACTGCAACCAGCCACATCCTTATCAGCTACTTTAAGGCCCTTAACAAAGGGTGTCCAATCTTACTGTGTAATGTTACTATTAATCCAAATGGTAGTTTGACCAAGAGCAAGGCTATTAGGAGTGGCCTACACAGTGTCACCAAATAAATATGCAAGTACTCTCAGAACTTAAATATGTCTCACAAATATCAGCCACAATGAAATCTTTAAATATGTTTAATAACAAATAATAAAAGAACAAGAAAATACTCAGTAAATAAGCACAGTTACATCAGAGTTCAAAATCACAGGAAATATTTAAAACAACATTGCAGGACAGTCTCAAATAAATTAAGAAAACATCTAAGCTATAATTCACTATTTTCCTGACTGTATCTAAGAGACATTACTTTACACTACTTAACTTATAGAGCAACAAGACAGATGTGGTGACTGGATCTTGTTAGGTCAAAGACAAAATACAGACTGCTCAGTCTCTCTCAGCGAGCTCTTAAATTAATATTTCAAATATTACTGCTGGAGTAGCTTGCAGCATGACATCACTTCTTGTCATCTAACTATCCCAGGTGAAAACCCCACTGATAAAGCTGGTAGAATTTAACATCTACCTGTGAAAATACATAAACAAGGACTTTTCTTACATCTAGGGCAGATCCTGGAAGTCATAACACAATAAATACTTCCAAGACAATACAAAAACTTCTAGTTCTAGACATCATGTCTTTTACTGCACTGAAACCGAGAGATAACATCTTTTGTTTATGGCCCAGCCATAAAGTAACTTAATTTTAACTATTCTTCTGAAGTTTTGCAAGACAATCTCCTGTGTTCCAGTTTTAAAATATATACATCTAAGCAGGTACAACAGTGTATATACATTTCTGATCAGTACTTTTACAAAATATCTCTTCAGCACACATCTGTATAATATGACATACAGTTCTAATACAGCTGTAACACAAGCATCTTACATGAAGCATGTTGACGTTCACAAATGACACACAACCACTTACAAAATTCCAAATAGCTGGGCTGCCAGTATCTCCTTTCATGACGAATTGAAGCTGTATTCAAGTTTGGGGATGATAAACTAGAGGATGCTGTGGCCAAAAATGGATTTAAAGTGACCATAACATGACGTCTGGACCATAAGGCACAAGGAAAAAAGGCAGCAGGAACAACTAACAAAGTCTTCAGTTGTATTCTGCTGAGTATGGATTTTAGGGATAAGGAGGCTGTATTGCCAATCTGTCACACAGTTGGTAAGACTACACATGGAATATTCCATGTATTTCCAGAGATCCCACAAGGAAAATGATGCAAACCAGTTGAAATGCATTCAGATGAAGGCTGCAAGTGTCATAGCAGGAATGGAAAGAAAGAGCTACAAACAAAGTCTACAAATGTTAAATTTCTATTAAGAATAGACTAAGAGAAAGAGAGGATATGTAATGCTGCACAAAAGTTTAAAATATCCAAATTGAAACTTTGGTACAAGGATAAAGGAGAGAGGGAAGGGGCCGTAAGAAGTAGTTAGAGAGGACTTACTCTGGCTTAAACCTGAGAAAGTACTTGTCTCTGAAAGAGCTTGGATGATATGAAAAATGTGCCTGAGTGAATGCTGGGTTGTTTGTTCAAAGGCATAGACAACTACAAGATGTCAGACAAATCAAGGTAGGACAAGCACTGCTCCCCTATTAGATTCACCCAGTTGGGTAGACTGGATAGAAAACTTGTTTTTGACTTTTGCCTTAATGTAATTTAATTTAGCACTGCAGTACACATTACTAGTGTACCAGATCCTATTGTGTCCCGTTGTAGTATACCTGACACAGTGATAAGATAGTGAAGGCGGTACATGCCAAAACCCTTACTATATGCCATGCCCAGCAGACTTTTTAAATTAAGGACATTAGGCCAAATAGCTAGGGGACCATGTTGTTTTCCCATTGAACAGACCATGGATACAACTGTATCTGGACTGTTATGTCCAGGTTTTGTAGACATTATGGGGAAATGTAATCAGGCAAGTAAAAACTCTGGCATACTTAACTGTCACGCCACAGTTATACTGAAGTATTTTCCTTAGCAATCAGAATGTTGCCACAATAACGGAAGTAGGTGGCAGTAGTTTGGAAAGCTGAGTCAGAGAAGGAGGTAGATAATTATAGGCCGAGTGACCTCACTTCCATTCCAGAGAAGGTCATAGAAACAACTGTGCAGAGCAAGCTGGTATACATCTTGAATGCTAATTCTCTGACAGTTGGTAGACAGCCTCAAATGATAAACTGGAGATACTGCCTTCCATCTTTTTCCCGATTTAACATCATATTATCTATACATCTCCAAAGTGCCCCACATCCACACTGGCTCTACCAGCTAACTTCTATCACCCCAAACTTACTCCAGTATTTCTGGGGCAAGTCATGGAGCCTAAGGACATATTGGGTCTTGGCCATTTTTGCATCTTTCTGAGGGGGGGGTCTTTTATATGCACTACCCACTCCCTTCTCCACCTGCTGCACTCCAATATCTGAGGGCAACTCCCCTCTTTGGACCATGCCTCCCCTTAAGGAGTGTAATTGAAGAATGCTCCCCGAAGCAGAAATGGGCACACCTACCCCTCCATGCTGCTGTTTTAGTCAACAGAGGACATAGCATATCTTGACTTAAGCAAACACTTTCACACCAACATTCTGAGAGCAGAAAGACTACTGTTAAAGCAACACTGTAAGGGGAACAGTTATTAAACTGTGAAGTGCTATGTTGTTTGGTGGTGGAAGCAGTTTTGTGCAAATATTTATGTCAGATATTACAGTGGGCTGCGACAGCAACATTAGCTTCTTTATTGATGATATCAACAATTGTGGAGCGTGAGTGGCCAGTTTCCAAAGTGGTTGGTATTATGAGAGGGTGCGTGTTAGCTAACCAAAAAAAAAATGCAAGCTTAAGTACTTAGAATCAGGACCTAAAAAATCACACAGTCTTGGTAGAATGATCTGAAGTAGGAAAGAGAAGGAAAATAATTTGGGGCTACTATCATTTTTTCTTTTGTTGGTCCCCTTGAATTTCATGGTACCAGCCTGGTCCCCAGTGCCCCTCTTTCACATTGGGTTGACCAGCCATCCTCCTACCCCCCAGACTATTACGGCATTTGCTGAGGCTGGTCATGGATGCTAAGGGCATCCTGGGGGATCAGCTGTCTCTACTTCCATCTTGGAGGCTCACTTGTTTTATATCCCCTACCCACTTTCCCTTTGCCCACTCCCACACTTATTGACTATGTCCAAGGGTGCTTCCCCTGAGGGAGCATCATTGATGAGTGCCTTGTCTCCCAGGACAGCATGCCCATCTCTCCCTGCTGCTCCCCCTCTCTGGACTGTGCCTCCCCTGAGGGAGCATCATTCACGAGTGCCCTGTCTCCCAGGACAGCACTCCCATCTCTCCCTGCTGCTCTTTTAGTCACACAAGTCGGTAACTGAACCTGGGTTGGCTGAGCTGTACAAAGAACTTTATGCCCCTATGTCACCGGAGTGCCTCTGAGGATAATATCAGTCTTAAACTAAATCTATACAACGTGAAAAGGCAGTGACAGAGGCTAGAGGGATGCATATCATGAAGAGAAATCTCTGAGATGCTTAGACCATTCTCTCTTTGTAGAAGGCACTGGTGGGACCATATCTGGAGTCCTGTGTACAGTTTTTAAACCCATAGAGAAGGAGGGAAAATTAACCAATAAAATTCCCACAGTACAGATGTACAAAAATAGTATGGAGTGGTTGAGGACTGAAAGACTAATAAAAGTTGTGCCCATGGTGTTCATCAGGAGAGAGAGAGAGTGAAAAAGAATAGCGTGATTTAGATACACTGCATTGTTTGTTTGACGTTTAAAATAAAGAAAGGAAAGAGGAGGGGGGAAGTAATAAAAGAGAACATGATGCTGCAGGAAAATGGTGGTAGGGTTCTGGAATATGCTGTCTGAGGTAGTGGTGCAATGTCAGCCATCACAGGGTTTCAGATGTACCTGGGAAGGAACGAGTTAAAAATGGGACATAGATACATAGAAGTGAACATTTTGTGGAGGCTTGCCACATCACTTTCAATGAATAGACAGTTGGGCTTTTTCCTCAGAATTTTCACATATCTGTATATTCCTGTGTTTAGTACAAGAAATATAAAGGCTAGTGTATAAGGAGCAATCTGGATAGCTTAGCATGTAGAGAGAAAGTGTGGATTAAGCTGAAGAAGAAAGATGAAGAGGAGGGAAGACGAAGTGAGAGGTGAGACTGGGGCATGCACAGCAGCTGAAAAGGGGGGGGGTGTTCAAAACTAACTTGTGGAAGTTCTATGTCAGACAAATGGTAAGATGGCACTAAAATCAGTAGTAAAATGCAGTGTCAGAAACAGTGATACAATGCAACCGAGTATAAGCGTTGAAGGACTGGTGAACTAGAAAATAGAACAATGCAACAGAAAGAGGCAGCAACAGCATAAGAAAGTGTCTGTAATACTTGTACACTCCTCAGACACTAGGTATACTCTAAGTATCACCATATATTCAAATAATTATGCACGGTGGCTTATCCTATTCTGTCTGATTGTAATGGATTATATCTACCTGCATCATATTTACTATCCTAAAACTTAAAATAATAAAAAAATATTGCATTGACAAGCAATAGCATGATTATCTTTCTTGATAATTTTCCAATTTCTCTAAAGCAAAATCTCAGCTATCAGAACTTCAACATTAAAAGAGACCTCGGCTCATAGTGTGTGAAGCCCATTGTAATAATTTTGCCAAATGCTGACTAGACGTTATGTCTCTGCACTAACAAATCCTGGAGATTATATGGGATGAAATTACCATGCCTCGCAGCTGTCCACAATTTCATATAATGCTAGATTGTTGTCTAATATTTTTGGTCCGTTCCTCATAACATTTGTGATGTTCTGGCAAATCACTGAGGAGTGCTATCACTAAATAATGACAGACGTTTGTGTTTCAGGCTTCATATCCTTCAGAAAATGCATGCTAATGAAAAACCTGTTATAGCAACTTTCTAAGAGAAGTACTTAAGTTCATAGGTAATTACTTGGCAAGTAATCCAAGGGTCCATTGAGGAGCCTAGTCCAGTTTCCTAATTGTCAGAAAGCACACTCTGTTCAAATGACTTGCTGAAGGTCACATAGTAGGCAAATGAGGTTTCGAGAGAATCAAATGCTTTACCACAGGAAGCAGATCTTACTCCTCTGTGTTAAATGGCAAGACAAAGAAAACCCACTCCTGATTTTGGGCCTTTTTTGTCTCCCATTATTTTTGTTTTGTCCAGAATTCCAAGACTGTGTGGTTGAGAGATATGACTGTAGTCACCTAGCATATGCTAAAGTTTGCTGAACAGACCATCATTTTAATACTACCTGCTCTAACTAAACAAGAAGCAAGGTGACCTCAGTAGATATTGTCCCCATCATGAAGACAACAGCACATACTCACTGTTCACATGGTGTCAGAAACTGTACATGGAATAGACTACAGACTTCAAACTACTTATGGCAGCTGCAGCATTTATATAGGGGATGATCTCTGAACATTCCAGACCAAACAAAAATTGGAATGACTTTATACATTACATTGTTTTATTCTAACTGGTGGGTCAATATACAAAAAAATATTACTTTGACTCTTTGTTTCAATAGATCTTAAAAGTGGTACGTTATTTTTTAAAATATTTAGTAATTAGTTTTTTCTTTTAGCTGTGATATGGGAAATTTATACACACACACACACACACACACACACACACACACACACACACACACACACACACACACACACACACACACACGTATATATATATATATATATATTTCAGTTTTGCTTTTTTCTCTTTCTTTAGGTTAGTCTTGCATAACAGATGCTATAATAATACCAGCTATAAATATTAAAATGCAACCCTGTTTTTGGGAAACAGTGAATTCATTATGTATTTGTTTATTCATGACTATGTTAATATTCAGCATGTAGAATATAACTGTAAAACATTTATGTGTCAGGCAACAAGGTTTTGCAATAGGTTTCTGAATGTGGAAAGCTTATAGCAAGCAAAACTTGCATATAGTTTGTACAGTTTTAGCAATTAATATAGAACCTGCAAATTATATTAAAAATATGTCACAATACTTTATTGGTTTTGCCATCTTTCAAAATGACTTTCTAACCTGTGTTAGAATGACTTTTAAATCAAAATTCAATATTAAATGCATAATAGACTTAAAATGTGTTTTCATTTAAGCTGTATAATGTACATCCCAAAGCCAGATACTGAAGCCCCTGAGAATGTGCACTTTGTAAATGTTAACACTCCTCAGGACTTGCATAGCCCATGCCTTTTGCCTTATAACACCCTTTGACATATGGTAATATGTCACCAATGCATCTCCTTCATGCCTTAATGCTTACTTACTACATATCACTGTAAGGTATTTTCTGTTAGACTACATTCTTTTTGGACTTCACTAGTCTGCATTATATTGTAGTTTACCTGCTGCACTGTATAATATATTCAAATACACAGGATCCCATTATCTGTCTTCTATTTTACTGAACGGTATCTTATTTAGTCATGTGCTACATTGTACCACACTACATTGTGACATTTGTGTGATACACTATATTCACTCCTACACTATTGTACTGAACCATTATGCAAACCTTTATTGGGTAAACCTCATAAATTTTAAGGATGAACCACAAATATTCTTAAAGTTCACACAAGCCCACTTGAACCCATATGTGCACCAGGAAATTACCAGGCTGATTCTTTGCACCAAACTAGTTGAATGAGGTGCAGTTTATGGTAAACTGGTTTTACAGATCATGGCTCTGGGAAAAAATACAATGGTTCCCCCAGTCAAACATACACTCCTCCCTGTTACAAATACCAACTGATACAAGTATAAACAGTGCTTGCACTCACTGATGGATTCCCAGTGGGAGTCAAGTTTCAGCTCTGAGCCCACTGCTGTTCATACTGGTGATGGAGTCCATCAGCAAACAAGTCAGACAGATCAACAAAACTAATATATAGAGATAATGTGGCACTATAGGCAGACTTAAAACAGGAGTTTCAACAAATTATAGAGGACTGGGATATAAAAGTGAAGGCACATGGAGTGAAGTTTAGTACAGACAAGGTACTGATCATGACAACAAATGGGGGAAATCAGAAGAAGCTATAAACTGAGACAGAATCCAACATAGTTGAACAGGTTAACAACTTTTAAGTATCTCCGCCCCATTTGCCTGATGAGCCTGGTCTGCAAGGCCATGGAACGTATCATCATGGAACTCATAAACAAAGACATTGGAGATCTTCAAACTCTGGATCCCACACAGTTTGGGTATGTAAAAGGCAGATCATGTCTCCTAAACCTGACAGACTTCTTTGAAGTAGTCACCAAAGCCATAGATGAGGGTAAGGTGGTTCACACAACCTATCTAGATCTCGCCAAGGCATTCGGCACCATCCCCCACTCTGGAATTATAGATAAACTCACTAAACTAGGTATAAATCCCTATGTCACAAGATGGGTTGCCAACTGGCTTACTGACAGAACCCACACTGTGAAAGTAGCAGACTCCAAATCAGACTTCAGAACAGTGACAAGTGGAGTACCACAGGGTTCAGTCCTGGGTCCTCTCCTGTTTAGTATCTACTTCTCTGAAGTACAGGCTAACACAGAAGGTTTTTGGCTAACTAAATTCGCAGATGACTGAAAACTAGGAGCCATAATCGAAACTCCTAACGATGTGGACATCCTACAAAAGGGCCTCACTGACACAGATGCCTGGTGTCAAAGCCATGGTCTCAAGCTCAATGCCAAAAGTGCATTGTCATCCCCTTTGGTAAACCTCAGTACCCATGAACTACCACATAGGTGGTGGTCTACTTAACACCGGAAGTGTGATAAGAGACCTTGGGACACAGGTGGACAGTAGTCTCTCCTTTGATAATCACATCACCACAGTGGTCAGGAAATCCTTCTACGTGGCACACCTCATCATAAAAGGTTTCTCATCCAGAAAAAAAGAGGTCATTGTTCCCCTCTACTCATCACTCATTAGACCCATTATAGAGTACAATGCCCCTTTTGGTATATACCTCACAAGACATCTACAACAACTGGAAAGGCCGCAAAAATACCTCACAAAGAGGATTACTGGCCTCAAACAGATGCCTTACGCAGACCGTCTCAAAACACTCCAGCTTTACTCCGTCACATATCGCCTACTCAGAGGCAATCTCTGCCTAACATACAAAGCTATGTCAAACCCAGAGCTGTTGGACATGCTCCACTTAAAGAAATCCCAATCCCTCTAAGCTACATGCTCTAGGGACCTAAACCTTGTCACCACAATAAACAGAACATGCTGGAGGGAAAGATTCCTGTCCCAGAGACTTCCCATACTCTGGAACAGGCTACCTATCGATGTCAAACAGAGCTCCTCATTAGCACTCTTCAAGAAAAATCTTGATGATTGGATGAGTAATAGGAAATTCACCCCGGGGATCACTTCTGTGGTTCTGCTTGACAAGGGCACAGGAAAATATTTTCTTGGGTGGCGAAAGCCAGGGTACCTTTTTGGCTAGGCTTGTATAGGCTCTAGGGCCAATAGCCTAGTACCTACCTATGAACCTATATATGTGGCTGAGGGGAAGAGAAATCTGAATGAACAGGACAAAGCTAGAACAAAGAGGTCTTGCAGCCAACTGGCACAAAGAGTCAGGGGCAGTCTGCAACAGAAGAATGCCAAAGAAGGTTGAAAGTAAGATGCATGAAGCACTGGTGTGACCAGTGTTTCTCTATGGCACAGAAACCTGGGCAGTGAAGAAAGAGCCACTCAGGCATTTTAAGATGATAGAGATGAAGTGCCTGAGACTGGTAGTAGAATGCACATTGGGGGACAGGTAAAGAAGTGAGAATATCAAAGGAGAAGATAAAGTATCCCCATTGCAGGGAATGTCAAGGAGAACAGATTACTATGATTTGGTCACAGATGCAGGAAAGATGACGATGTTTTGTTAAACAAGATGTGGAAGAGGCTGGAAAAAGGCAAGAGGAGGTGAAGATGTCCAGCCAAGGCAGAAGCATAGGTAGTTCAACAAGCATCTTGAGGTAATATTATGAACCAGTGTCCCATCCCCGCAGCACTTCACAATGATTGGCTTATTACAGTAAGATCTACTCTACCCCCAGCTCTTCCATTAAAGGGGGTGGGGGCATTCCTTCTATTGATACACCAACCAAGTTGCCAGCTGCATGATATGCCCCACCTCCCTCCTGCATCAGCCATTCAAGTCCCATTTTTGTGCACTGCCTCAACCCTCCTTCAACTTATTTTATTAAAAATTAAAAAATAATATCTTATTTTAAACTGTAGCAAACTGTTTTCTACAAATGTAGAGAGCAGTTGCTATGGTTTATACCCTACCAGCGCAGAGTGCTAAACCACTTAGATTTTAGTTAAAAAAAATGATACAAACTGCTTGCTACAATGTAGCAAGCAGTTGCTACAGTATACACCCCACACGGGGATCTACAGCACTCAGGTTTGACTGCAAATACAATACAGCTTTTAAAAGCCAATATTGCATTAAAGAGAGATCAGGATCAGCTGATTGCACCCCCAACACTTTGTGCCTGGGGTAGTTGCCCCTCTCACCCCCACCCTAACTAAGCTACTGAACCAAGAGATAGATGAATTATGTAAGTGAAGATCTTCAACAGTCAATAGTGGTGCTGACAGCTGACATGACACTCAGACCTCAATAAGAAATAGAAAGTGGGGTTGATTTTAATGATGATAATAAATCTGATAACGCTCTGATGTCATTGCTGGGGATACACAGTGTCTCTCTAAAGGGAATTGATGAAAGACAGAGCAGCCTGTTATGCCATGGATAACCTGCATCTCTTTCTCTCTCCTTTGGGGTTCTATTTACTGGCTAAAACTTCTTCTGCCCCTAAGGTTCTTTTTTAGGTAAGGTTTATCTATTGGGCATTTTAACCTAACAAACTGCAATCTGGCTTGCATTAAGGTGATACTGCACAATCTGAGGAGTCTAAACAAAAAAATTCCCATCTTCAGGCCCTCCAAACTCTCGTGCGCACACACACACACACACACACACACACACACACACACACACACACACACACACACACACACACACACACACACAGTTACTGAAATTTGATTTCACTAATATATGTGTAATTACTGAAATTTGCTTTCCATGTATGATAACACTTCTTCCCTGTAGATTTCAACCTGTTTATAGGCCAGTGTGGAACACGAACCAAGGCTAAGTGTGACAGACCACCAAAGTGTGAAACATCCTGTATCAGCGCTGCATGAAAAATGTTCCACTTTTATGCTGAATGGGTGAAATGGTCTTTCAAAAAATGGATTTTTTTCAAAGCATATATTAGCTAATTGTTAATAGATTATGGCATTAGCAACACTCGCATTCACATTTGCTCAATCTACAAACAACTACAGGCAAGTTAAAGGACTTATAATTTACCTACAATACATCTTTAGGAGGTGGGCAGAAACTGGTGCATGTGGCAAAAACTAACAAGGAAACAGGGAGAGCATGCAGACTCCGCAAGGAAGGCATTACTAGTGGAAATGAGGAACAGGCTCTGTGAGACAGCAAAACTAGACCTGTCACTACTGACCATCCAAATACTGAGCATCTACATTGTCCTTCCTTTCTGTCCTTCTATAACCTGAGGGTTATGTTTGTGATTTTGACATTTAATGACTTATAAAAGTATGTTATTTTATTAGAATAATCTTTGTGGAAGCCCCCAGTTTTTCATTGTATCGTTTTCTATTATCTTCTATTCAAGTTTCCTTATTTTCTAAGGACTCTAACATCCATATTTTATTTCCTGCATCATATCTGCTTCTGCAGCTTCCTTCCTTAACTTACTGTACTTTTATTTATTTATATCTAATGGAGCTCAGACTTAGGAGCTGATTTATATAGCAGGCATTAAGAATGCTTTTGAAGTATATTTTTCAAGGCTACTGGTTCCATCCCCCACCCCTTGATGAAATTACTATATCAGGGAGCTTGGATCCTTCTCATATGTGGAAATGTTGGATTCTCATAATTAGAGACTATCATAACATGTCAGATTGTAAAAAAAATAAAATAATCAAAAATAAAAAAAGAAATGAGCATGGCATGAGAGTCATTACACTTTTCCTTTATTAAAATGTAAATGCCTTCATCTCCTCTTGAAGAAACTGCCATACAAGAGCAGCTCCATCACAAGTACTACCATTACAGACCCAGGCAACTATTGTCTTCTTAGCCTCATCAGTATCATACATAAAAACATGGGACTTCTCTTGATCTGCTTCATAAACAATGAAATTGGTGCCATGAAAAACCTTGATCCTAATTAATTCAGCTTTATAAAAGATAGACCTGGTCTCTTTAATCTTTATAGTTTCTTTTAAAATGTAATGGATGAGATCAAGAAAGGCCATTCTGTTCATATTGCTTAGCCAGACCTCACTAAAGCCTTTGATACATCTCCCCATGCTGGCATTATTGTCAAACATACTAGCCTAAACATGAAACCTTATGATATCCATTGGGATGCAAATTGGTTCTCTGACTGAATGCACACAGTAAAAATCATTGATACCGTCTCATATAAAAGCACATCTCTATCAGGTGCCCTCCTTTTAAGTTTCTACTTCCTGATGTAAAGTGAATTTCAAAGGTCTCTGACTAACCAATGTTACTGATGATTGTAAACTTGGTGTTGCTACTGACTCTTCCATGGACACTCATATTCTCTAAGGCGGGCACATCAGAACTCAAAAAATTAAGACAGCTGCCTTTCAGAAACAAGTCTATATTACTGAGTGCATGAGAAAGGGGATCCCATATAAGATCAACAAAGTCAACAGACATCAGGGTACCTTTATCGATAAAGAACTACTCTTTGGTCATCACGTATCAGTTATAGTTAATTAAGTACTCTATCTTGCCCAATTAAGTGCCAAGGATATATCTCCCAGGTCTAAGGACTTCATAATCCCCTCTATTCTTCTCTCATCAGGACAATCATAGAATATAATGCAACATTAAATGACTTTAACACCTATCTATGTCAAACAGAGCTCCTCATTAGCACTCTTCAAGAAAAATCTTGATGATTGGATGGGTAATATGAAATTCACCCCAGGGATCACTTCTGTGGTTCTGCTTGACAGGGGCACAGGAAAATATTTTCTTGGGTGGTGAAAGCTAGGGTACCTTTTTGGCTAGGCTTGTATAGGCTCTAGGTCCAATAGCCTAGTACCTACCTATGAACCTATATATATGTGGCTGAGGGGAAGGGAAATTTGAATGAACAGGACAAAGCTAGAACAAAGAGGTCTTGCAGCCAACTGACACAAAGAGTCAGGGGCAATCTGCAACAGAAGAATGCCAAAGAAGGTTGAAAGTAAGATGCATGAAACACTGGTGTGACCAGTGTTTCTCTATGGCACAGAAACATGGGCTGTAAAGAAAGATCCACTCAGGCATTTTAAGATGATAGAGATGAAGTGCCTGAGACTGGTAGTAGAATGCACACTGAGGGACAGGTAAAGAAGTGAGGATATCAAAGGAGAAGATAAAGTATCCCCATTGCAGGGAATGTCAAGGAGAACAGATTACTATGATTTGGTCACAGATGCAAGAAAGATGACGATGTTTTGTTAAACAAGATGTGGAAGAGGCTGGAAGAAGGCAAGAGGAGGTGAAGATGTCCATCCAAGGCAGAAACATAGGTAGTTCAACAAGCATCTTGAGGTAATATTATGAACCAGTGTCCCATCCCCGCAGCACTTCAAAATGATTGGCTTATTACAGTAAGATCTACTCTATCCCCAGCTCTTCCATTAAAGGGGGGGAGCATTCCTTCTACTGATACACCAACCAGGTTGCCAGCTGCATGATATGCCCCACCTCCCTCCTGCATCAGCCATTCAAGTCCCATTTTTGTGCACTGCCTCAACCCTCCTTCAACTTATTTTATTAAAAATTAAAAAGTAATATCTTATTTTAAAGTAGCAAACTGTTGTCTACAAATGTAGAGAGCAGTTGGTATGGTTTATACCCTGCCAGCACAGAGTGCTTAACCAATTAGATTTTAGTTAAAAAAATGATACAAACTGCTTGCTACAATGTAGCAAGCAGTTGCTACAGTATACATCCCACACGGAGATCTACAGCACTCAGGTTTGACTGCAAATACAATACAGCTTTTAAAAGCCAATATTGCATTAAAGAGAGATCAGGATCAGCTGATTGCACCCCCAACACTTTGTGCCTGGGGTAGTTGCCCCTCTCACCCCCACCCTAGCTAAGCTACTGAACCAAGAGATAGATGAATTATGTAAGTGAAGATCTTCAACAGTCAATAGTGGTGCTGACAGCTGACATGACACTCAGACCTCAATAAGAAATATAAAGTGGGGTTGATTTTAATGATGATAATAAATCTGATAATGCTCTGATGTCATTGCTGGGGGATACAGTGTATCTCTGCAAGGGAATTGATGAAAGACAGAGCAGCCTGTTATGCCATGGATAACCTGCATCTCTTTCTCTCTCCTTTGGGGTTCTATTTACTGGCTAAAACTTCTTCTGCCCCTAAGGTTCTTTTTTAGATAAGGTTTATCTATTGGGCATTTTAACCTAACAAACTGCAATCTGGCTTGCATTAAGGTGATACTGCACAATCCGAGGAGTCTAAACAAAAAAATTCCCATCTTCAGGCCTTCCAAACTTGCACACACACACACACACACACACACACACACACACACACACACACACACACACACACACACACACATACACAATTACTGAAATTTGATTTCACTAATATATGTGTAATTACTGAAATTTGCTTTCCATGTATGATAACACTTCCTCCCTGTAGATTTCAGCCTGTTTATAGGCCAGTGTGGAACACGAACCAAGGCTAAGTGTGACAGACCACCAAAGTGTGGAACATCCTGAATCAGCACTGCATGAAAAATGTTCCACTTTTATGCTGAATGGGTGAAAAAAAAAAAAAAAAAAAAAAAAAAAAAAAAAAAAAAAAAAAAAAAAAAAAAAAAAAAAAAAAAAAAAAAAAAAAAAAAAAAAAACAAAAAAAATTAAAAAATAAAAAAAACCCCCCCCCCCCCCCCCCCCACCCCCCCCCCCCCCCCCCCTTTGGAGCTGATTTATATAGCAGGCATTAAGAATGCTTTTGAAGTATATTTTTCAAGGCTACTGGTTCCATCCCCCACCCCTTGATGAAATTACTATATCAGGGAGCTTGGATCCTTCTCATATGTGGAAATGTTGGATTCTCATAATTAGAGACTATCATAACATGTCAGATTGTAAAAAAAATAAAATAATCAAAAATAAAAAAAGAAATGAGCATGGCATGAGAGTCATTACACTTTTCCTTTATTAAAATGTAAATGCCTTCATCTCCTCTTGAAGAAACTGCCATACAAGAGCAGCTCCATCACAAGTACTACCATTACAGACCCAGGCAACTATTGTCTTCTTAGCCTCATCAGTATCATACATAAAAACATGGGACTTCTCTTGATCTGCTTCATAAACAATGAAATTGGCGCCATGAAAAACCTTGATCCTAATTAATTCAGCTTTATAAAAGATAGACCTGGTCTCTTTAATCTTTATAGTTTCTTTTAAAATGTAATGGATGAGATCAAGAAAGGCCATTCTGTTCATATTGCTTAGCCAGACCTCACTAAAGCCTTTGATACATCTCCCCATGCTGGCATTATTGTCAAACATACTAGCCTAAACATGAAACCTTATGATATCCATTGGGATGCAAATTGGTTCTCTGACTGAATGCACACAGTAAAAATCATTGATACCGTCTCATATAAAAGCACATCTCTATCAGGTGCCCTCCTTTTAAGTTTCTACTTCCTGATGTAAAGTGAATTTCAAAGGTCTACGGCTAACCAATGTTACTGATGATTGTAAATTTGGTGTTGCTACTGACTCTTCCATGGACACTCATATTCTCTAAGACGGGCACATCAGAACTCAAAAAATTAAGACAGCTGCCTTTCAGAAAAAGTCTATATTACTGAGTGCATGAGAAAGGGGATCCCATATAAGATCAACAAAGTCAACAGACATCAGGGTACCTTTATCGATAAAGAACTACTCTTTGGTCATCACGTATCAGTTATAGTTAATTAAGTACTCTATCCTGCCCAATTAAGTGCCAAGGATATATCTCCCAGGTCTAAGGACTTCATAATCCCCCTCTATTCTTTTCTCATCAGGACAATCATAGAATATAATGCAACATTTGGACTGCACTTCTCCAAACACCTTGCCCAACTAAAAAGATTGCAGTGATTTCCCACAAAAGAAATCAAAGGACCAAGTTCCTTACCTGCCTGTAAGAAAACAATCAATGAAATGCCATGTTGGTCCACTAACAGAAAACCCAAATACTCTGGATGTAATAGTGTTTATTGGACAAAAACAGGTTTTGCTATTACTCGAGCTTTCAAGCTGGCACTAGCTCTTCATCAGGAGTTATTGAGTTACTGAAGTTAAATACAGTGCTTAAATATCCACTTATGCCCAGAATGGGAAGTGCATCATTTATTTCAAAAAAAGAAAGAAATGGTGAAAAATGCTAGTGTGGGGAAAAAATCAGCTTGGGCTACGTGTGTCTGTGTGTGTGTGTGTGTGTGTGTGTGTGTGTGTGTGTGTGTGTGTGTGTGTGTGTGTGTGTGTGTGTGTGTGTGTGTGTGTGTGTGTGTGTGTGTGTGTGTGTGTGTGTGTGTGTGTGTGTTTTTGTGTGTTGTGTGTGTGTGGTGTGTGTCTGTGTGCGTTTGTGTGTGTGCTGTGTGTTTGTCTGTATATGTGTGTGTGTGTGTGTGTGTGTGTGTGTGTGTGTGTGTAGTAGTCATATTGTTGCATGTGTGTGTGTGTGTGTGTGTGTGTGTGCGTGCATGTGTGTGCGTGTGCGCGTGTGTTTGCAGTGTGCGTGTGTGTGTTGTGTTTTCGTGTGTGTGTGTGTGTGTCTGTGTGTGTGTGTGTGTGTGTGTGTGTGTGTGTGTGCATGTGTGTAGGTGTATTAACAGTGCAATGTGTACTTATCAGGCCAATGAGCATACGAGAAAGGCATTGTGCAACCTACTATGCTGACTTGCTAGATGGGCTGGGTGAAGACTAGTACAATACAGTATGAATGAATGGTCTTCCAGGTTGTGTTCTCATGCATGAAATTTAACAACATTTTGTCTACAAATGTAGAGAGCAGTTGGTATGGTTTATACCCTGCCAGCACAGAGTGCTTAACCAATTAGATTTTAGTTAAAAAATGATACAAACTGCTTGCTACAATGTAGCAAGCAGTTGCTATACATCCCACACGGAGATCTACAGCACTCAGGTTTGACTGCAAATACAATACAGCTTTTAAAAGCCAATATTGCATTAAAGAGAGATCAGGATCAGCTGATTGCACCCCCAACACTTTGTGCCTGGGGTAGTTGCCCCTCTCACCCCCACCCTAGCTAAGCTACTGAACCAAGAGATAGATGAATTATGTAAGTGAAGATCTTCAACAGTCAATAGTGGTGCTGACAGCTGACATGACACTCAGACCTCAATAAGAAATATAAAGTGGGGTTGATTTTAATGATGATAATAAATCTGATAATGCTCTGATGTCATTGCTGGGGATACAGTGCTCTCAAGAATTGATGAAGACAGAGCAGCCTGTTATGCCATGGATAACCTGCATCTCTTTCTGTCTCCTTTGGGGTTCTATTTACTGGCTAAAACTTCTTCTGCCCCTAAGGTTCTTTTTTAGATAAGGTTTATCTATTGGGCATTTTAACCTAACAAACTGCAATCTGGCTTGCATTAAGGTGATACTGCACAATCCGAGGAGTCTAAACAAAAAAATTCCCATCTTCAGGCCTTCACAACACACACACACACACACACACACACACACACACACACACACACACACACACACACACACACATACACAATTACTGAAATTTGATTTCACTAATATATGTGTAATTACTGAAATTTGCTTTCCATGTATGATA
This sequence comes from Protopterus annectens, assembly GCF_019279795.1. Lineage (NCBI taxonomy): Eukaryota > Metazoa > Chordata > Ceratodontiformes > Protopteridae > Protopterus > Protopterus annectens. Next base: position 551,826,927 of record NC_056726.1, on the reverse strand, counting down.
ACACTTCCTCCCTGTAGATTTCAGCCTGTTTATAGGCCAGTGTGGAACACGAACCAAGGCTAAGTGTGACAGACCACCAAAGTGTGGAACATCCTGAATCAGCACTGCATGAAAAATGTTCCACTTTTATGCTGAATGGGTGAAATGGTCTTTCAAAAAATGGATTTTTTTCAAAGCATATATTAGCTGATTGTTAATAGATTATGGCATTAGCAACACTCACATTCACATTTGCTCAATCTACAAACAATTACAGGCAAGTTAAAGGACTTATAATTTACCTACAATACATCTTTAGGAGGTGGGCAGAAACTGGTGCATGTGGCAAAAACTAACAAGGAAACAGGGAGAGCATGCAGACTCCACAAGGAAGACATTACTAGAGGAAATGAGGAACAGGCTCTGTGAGACAGCAAAACTAGACCTGTCACTACTGATCATCCAAATACTGAGCATCTACATTGTCCTTCATTTCTGTCCTTCTATAACCTGAGGGTTATGTTTGTGATTTTGACATTTAATGACTTATAAAAATATGTTATTTTATTAGAATAATGTTTGTGGAAGCCCCCAGTTTTTCATTGTATCGTTTTCTATTATCTTCTTTTCAGGTTTCCTTATTTTCTAAGGACTCTAACATCCATATTTTCTTTCCTGCATCATATCTGCTTCTGCAGCTTCCTTCCTTAACTTACTGTACATTTATTTATTTCTATCTAATGAAGCTCAGACTTAGGGGCTGATTTATATAGCAGGCATTAAGAATGTTTTCGAAGTATATTATTTCAAGGCTACTGGTTCCATCCCCCACCCCTTGATGAAATTACTATATCAGGGAGCTTGGATCCTTCTCATATGTGGAAATGTTGGATTCTCATAATTAGAGACTATCATAACATGTCAGATTGTAAAAAAAAAAAATAATCAAAAATAAAAAGAAATGAGCATGGCATGAGAGTCATTACACTTCCTTTATTATAAATGCTATAAAACTGATGCAAGAAGTCCATATAAATACAGTACAGACATCAGGTACCTTACATAAAAACTACTTTTGGTCTCATTATCGTTATAGTTAATTAAGTACTCTATCCTGCCCAATTAAGTGCCAAGGATATATCTCCCAGGTCTAAGGACTTCATAATCCCCCTCTATTCTTTTCTCATCAGGACAATCATAGAATATAATGCAACATTTGGACTGCACTTCTCCAAACACCTTGCCCAACTAAAAAGATTGCAGTGATTTCCCACAAAAGAAATCAAAGGACCAAGTTCCTTACCTGCCTGTAAGAAAACAATCAATGAAATGCCATGTTGGTCCACTAACAGAAAACCCAAATACTCTGGATGTAATAGTGTTTATTGGACAAAAACAGGTTTTGCTATTACTCGAGCTTTCAAGCTGGCACTAGCTCTTCATCAGGAGTTATTGAGTTACTGAAGTTAAATACAGTGCTTAAATATCCACTTATGCCCAGAATGGGAAGTGCATCATTTATTTCAAAAAAAGAAAGAAATGGTGAAAAATGCTAGTGTGGGGAAAAAATCAGCTTGGGCTACGTGTGTCTGTGTGTGTGTGTGTGTGTGAGGGTGTATATGTGTGTGGGGTGTGTGTGTGTGAGTGGGTGTGTGTGTGTGTGTGGTTTTGTGTGTGTGTGTCTGTGAGTGTGTGTGTGTGTGTATGTGTGTGTGTGTTTGTGTGTGTGTGTGTGTGGGTGTGTGTGGTGTGTGTGTGTGTGCTGTGTGTGTGTGTCTGTGTGTGTCTGTATATGTTGTGTGTGTGTGTGTGTTGTGTGTGTGTGTGTGTGTGTGTGTGTACATGTGTGTGTGTGTGTGTGCGTGTGTGTGTGTTTGCGTGTGTGCGTGTGTGTGCATGTGTGCGTGTGCACGCGTGTGTGCGTGCGTGTGTTTGCATGTGTGCGTGTGCGCGTGTGTGTGCGTGTGTGCGTGTTTGCGTGTGTGTGTGTGTGTGTGTGTGTGTGTGTGTGTGTGTGTGTGTGTGTGTGTGTGTACATGTGTGTAGGTGTATCAGCAGTGCAATGTGTACTTATCAGGCCAATGAGCATACGAGAAAGGCATTGTGCAATCTACTATGCTGACTTGCTAGATGGGCTGGGTGAAGACTAGTACAATACAGTATGAATGAATGGTCTTCCAGGTTGTGTTCTCATGCATGAAACACATTTTAAACAGTTGGGTTTAGTATCAGTGTTCAGAGATTAACTGGTTGCGCACCGATTCATTGCATCTGTATATGAGATGAAGACCAATTGAAAACACATGCACACACACACACACACACACACACACACACACACACACATATACACACGCAAACACACATACATGAACACCGACTGTCACCCATGTGTGTATGCGTGCTTTTCTGAAAATGGCTGTGTTTGTACTTGCAGATGTATGGAATAAAAGTACCCCCCCCCCCCCCCATCACCAGGGCGTGAGCTTACTAGAATATCCATCATTCACAAAGCCATCAAGGTTGATTAAGTTTATTCTGCCATTTTTTGGTCTTGACACCTACACACATGCTTGTTCTTGTCCAAAGGGTTAATGTGCAATAGGCCCTTGTGAAGCATGCCACACCTCTGTTACATGTTTAGTTATAAAATGCCTTCCCTTGTAACTATCAGCTGCCTGCAATTCCTTATTGCATGCTATGTTATACATGCTACAAAAGCATATTAATGCAGTGGTGATGTCATACTAGGTGATTATTACAGAAAGCCTGGGCGTGTACTCATTATTTTTTAATAAAAAAACAACTTTAGTCCAACCTGACCAAAACAAGCCAACCTGCATATATCAGTTAGTCAGACCACCCAGCTTTCTCCTAAGAACCAGGAAAACAGGCATTCCTTTAGATGGAGCTGCAGTCTGTGTTAAACAACAGATGATTTCCATGTTTAGCAGAAGCACCCACCGTGCTGAATGGTAAGGGGGAGGCTTTCTGATAATGCATGCAGTTCACATTCTCAGATGGAGCTATTAAAAATAAAGCCAGTGCAAGATTTGTTAGCACTTTATTTTCAGGCTTGATGTGCTAGTGTGTGCTGTTGAGGTTGA
>NC_056726.1:551788841-551818841 GCF_019279795.1 Protopterus annectens | reverse complement strand
CGTCTATGGAGCAGGCTCCTCATTCATGTGAAGCAGAGTTCCTCCCTGACCCAATTCAAGTGCAACTTGGACAGTTGGATGGGAAACCGGAAATTCATCCCTGGTTTGGCACCTATATTTCTAATGGACACAGGTAACCTTTAAACGGTTCATCTCCCAAGCCCATGCTTTGACTTATCAAGGGTATCAGAACTTGTCAGAAATTTGGTATGCATGGCTAGGCTTAAAAAGGTCCTTGTGGTCATTAGCCTAGTAAACACCTATGAAACACTTAAAGCAATGACTTCAGACTTAATCACAACATAATCAAAATGTCTTGGAGAGTCATCCAAGGAATCTCCAACCTATGGAACAAGCTTGTAAAAAATGCAAGGGGTGTTTGTGTGTGTGGTGGGGGGCTTGTGTGGTGTATGAGTTTGTGTGTTGGGAGGGTTTCAAAAAGAAAACATTTGAACTGGGTGTTTATGTGGTTATAAAATATAATGCTTTAGCAAGCTGCACAGTAGGTGTATCAGCAGTGCAATGTGTACTTATCAGGCCAATGAGCATACGAGAAAGGCATTGTGCAACCTACTATGCTGACTTGCTAGATGGGCTGGGTGAAGACTAGTACAATACAGTATGAATGAATGGTCTTCCAGGTTGTGTTCTCATGCATGAAACACATTTTAAACAGTTGGGTTTAGTATCAGTGTTCAGAGATTAACAGGTTGCGCACCGATTCATTGCATCTGTATATGAGATGAAGACCAATTGAAAACACACACACACACACACACACACACACACACACACACACACACACACACACACACACACACACACACACACACACACACAGACACGCACTGACACACACACATATACACACGCAAACACACATACATGAACACCGACTGTCACCCATGTGTGTATGCGTGCTTGTCTGAAAATGGCTGTGTTTGTACTTGCAGATGTATGGAATAAAAGTACCCCCATCACCAGGGCGTGAGCTTACTAGAATATCCATCATTCACAAAGCCATCAAGGTTGATTAAGTTTATTCTGCCATTTTTTGGTCTTGACACCTACACACATGCTTGTTCTTGTCCAAAGGGTTAATGTGCAATAGGCCCTTGTGAAGCATGCCACACCTCTGTTACATGTTAGTTATAAAATGCCTTCCCTTGTAACTATTAGCTGCCTGCAATTCCTTATTGCATGCTATGTTATACATGCTACAAAAGCATATTAATGCAGTGGTGATGTCATACTAGGTGATTATTACAGAATGCCTGGGCGTGTACTCATTATTTTTTAATAAAAAAGCAACTTTAGTCCAACCTGACCAAAACAAGCCAACCTGCATATATCAGTTAGTCAGACCACCCAGCTTTCTCCTAAGAACTGGGAAAACAGACATTCCTTTAGATGGAGCTGCAGTCTGTGTTAAACAACAGATGATTTCCATGTTTAGCAGAAACACCCACCGTGCTGAATGGTAAGGGGGAGGCTTTCTGATAATGCATGCAGTTCACATTCTCAGATAGAGCTATTAAAAATAAAGCCAGTGCAAGATTTGTTAGCACTTTATTTTCAGGAACCCTCAACATATGTGTGTGTGTGTGTGTGTGTGTGTGTGTGTGTGTGTGTGTGTGTGTGTGTGTGTGTGTGTGTGTGTGTGTGTGTGTTTGCGCTGACCCTACAATCCCTTAGCAGTCACAAGCAAGGGCTGTGGTATCCTGCCTCCCTTCTGTGTGAAGTTCCCCATGCTAGACCAACTGTTCATGTATTATGCCATTTAAATTACTGTGCCATATCATTATTGTATTATTGCAATCCACCAGCTTTTGCAAGATATGTGGAGAATGTGATTAGAGATGTTTTCCTTTTGATGAGGGAACACCACTGCCCTATTTTAGCTGTTTCTAGCCATTCTTCAAGTGCCAATAACAGATTGAACTGCATGTTTTATATGAGTGCAAATGCCTCTCCTTTTGATGAACATGACATATACTACAGATCAGCTGTTTCATGCAAGCTGATAATCAGTATGTCTGGAAAATTATTTACATGCTTAATATTGCCTCTCACCATATCTGTTGAGTGCTTGTCTGTAATTTAGACCTCTACAGTGATATGAAGATAAGTTTATATAAATGTTCTTAACTAGAGCATTATTTTAATCCTTGCTTAGGTACATAAAGGTTATCAGCAACTCATTTAATTGATTAAGTGATCCATCACTCTAGTATGGGATTTATGAAGGAAAATAATAAAAAAGCAGAATTTCCTTTGCTTTAGTAATGGACGGCAGAGAGTGTTAAATATTTTACTCTAATGGATTATGGACATCTTAGTCAGGAAGTATTTGAACTTCACTGCAGGAATATTAATAAACTAATCTGTGTCATTTTTCTAGTATCTACAAGTCGGTTGCATGAAAAAGGTTTATATAAGAAATATTAAGGTATTAACTAGAAAGTGAAATATATTGTTTTGAATCCCTGTAGGCATGTATTGAATATTACACCTGTCTCAGTCCATACGGAATACTTAATGGTGTCTATGCCTAACAGACAGTGGCGCAAGTTAAAAAATGGATGGGACCATCATGTTAATATTAATGTGGTAAGTGCAGAATTGCAGAAATGGGTTTTGTCATTTAAGAAGCAAGGCTAAAGCAGATGGAACTTTGTTAAACAACAAACTCTGAAACACAGCGTCAAAATCTTAAAATAGATAAGCATTTGACACTAAAATAAACGTAACCCGGACATCCAGTATGCCCATTTTCCTGCACCAGCTTTTTGCTGAAGGCTGTAGACCTTTGGTTTTATTCCTTTTGTTCCATTTTATTTGCATGGCGCAGTCCATAAGCACTGCTCCTCAATTATCATTTGGTTCAGGGATAAACAATACATGACTGATCCATAACATTTATGCACTAGGAAGTGATACTCTGTGGAATGCATGTAGTAGCACTTCAAAATATTGTAATGCAGTAATGCGCTGGTGATAAAATCATTTGATTTAGGATGTGACCCCCATCTATACAAACAGTCAAAGATGCAAAGATACAAAAACATTAATTGCATACATATGCATAGACACACGTGCGCGTGCGCGCGCACACACACACACACACACACACACACACACACACACACACACACACACACACACACACACAAGCATATACAGAGTGTAGAAAGACCTTTTTCTTTTTCATTCTGTGTTCCATCTCCAAAGCCTACTTCAAGTACCATAATCAGTGACTGTACAGCTGTCTGATTCCCATGTCTACTTTTCCTCCATCTCAGGCCACTGCTGCATGCCCAGTTCACTAGTTCTTAACACAGAAATTTATAAAATTGTCCTCATAGTTTATTTCCATGTCATTACTCCATCCCATTGTTTTCAGAAAGCCTGCAAATCATGGACGTTTTCCACAGATAAAACCAAATCCTCCATAGTCTTTCTCCTTTGTGTACAACACAGATGGGTATCCAGTTAAACACTGCATAATATTCTGAACAGAAAAAAACATCTCTCCATTTTTTTCAATATGGGAAGACAGGCAACCAGTCCAGCAGCATTTAGCACAACTAGATCTCTGTTTTCCATATATGTATAATGCATTCATCTGATGGCCACAACTGGTCATTTTGTTATTATGCAAAAATGACTTTATATTCAAGCACTGGAAAATATAACTGCTGAAGCAAAAATGTGCTATCACAAGTATTGAACCTGTGATACACACAAACATCAACTCAAATTAATACAGATCAGAAAACCATTTACATGTAATAGCAAGGATGACCTTCATGAATCTTAGGATGGCAGTGGCATTTCATCTTTGCCAAGTCAAATACTTTTGTGTTTGTAATACAGTTCCTATATATTTCTTACAACAGTATCACAAGAAGAAATCAGATCAACAGTAAAAGAATCAGCAGAAAATGCACAATATTGATTATACCCTAAGTACTCAAAAAATCTGCAACAGGGTTTTTTTAATGCAGAAAGAAGCTGTACTTAGAAGTTTCTTACTTAACCAGAACATCACAAGGCACAAGATTCTTCTCTATGTCTAGCAACAAAATCAGTCAAATGCATTAAGGGCAGTAAATGCAAATCTCAGTATACTATAGGGGATGATGAAAAATCATTTTTGTTTTAGCTTGTAAAAGCACAATGTCAGTATATTAGTTTGACAACTATATCAGAATGCATACAAATGAAGAGGTCAAAATGATTTCTGACAGACATACTGAGAGTGTAAAGCATTTTTAAATTTCAGCCATAGTTGTAACACTACTTCAGACTTCCAGTTCCACACTGCCAATGACTGCTTAGCAGGGAATGCTGCCATTCCTAAGATCATTCTTTTTTACTCTAAGCTAGCTTACTCCTGTATCAACATGAGAACTCTCCTCAAAATGATATTTGTATTCATGTAAAATAAATGGATACATTCTTGTAGCCTATATTTGGATGTCAGTTTTCCTACAAATGCATACATCACACACATGCACTTCGCAGATACTCATCCTCCCAAGAAAGCTTTCTCAACATTTAGTGTCTCTTTTAAAAACAACACAAGCAGAGCTAGTCAGCAGCAGGTCAATTATATTTAACTTTTGCTTTGCTGGGACAGTATAGAGTCACATTAAGAGACCATTATCTGCATCTGCTGTCTGATATTCAGACTTTGATGTCATAAGTATTTCATCAAACAGGGCTTTTGCTTTTATGTGAAAGTATGGTGAGGTTTCTGGAAAGAGACCTTTATTTGGGGGAGATATACTACAATGTATCATAAACTGATGATTCCTTATCCTTTTGACATTTTTACTTTCCTTACCTCTCTATCTGGTCTTTAGAAGGTTGCTTGACACTTTATCCTACTGCACAAATCTGCTGCAAATGACATCTCAGAGCAGGGTAGTACAGTTATGTAAAGTACTGTAGGTTATATGAAGTTTCTGAGAGTGTCTCTTCCAACAAATCTTTTGGAAAATCTGGAACCAGATTTTACTGCTGCATTGCATTTTTGCTTGTCTCTGAACCAGTAAACCTGCCTTGTTCGAATCTTTGTTACAACTACCGTTGCTGCTGCTGTTATACTCTGTAATTTTTTGGTATGCAGCCCATTACCAAAAAATTATTCTCTGGTGTTGTTCAATCAGATTCTTCTATTTCTACTCTCTCTTTTGTTAGTCGCCCTAGCTCTTGTATCAGCTTCCTCACTCCTTAGCTGGACAGGCTTCATCCTAAACTCGAAAACTTTACCAGTATCTCTATACCATCAACATTCTTAATAAGGGTTTCAATAATCCTTCTACAAAGTACTCCATAATATACTTGAAGATGTTAGAAATGTGTATTTATAGTGTGCATAAAGTAAGTACTAAAATTTCATAAGATTAACTTTGGAAAAACATCAGTTCAGTAGAAATATAGATGATATAATCTGTCACATAGTTTTTAGTCCCACAAGAGTCATGAAACTTCAGCCTTCATAAGATGCTTCCTTCATACAAAATCCTCTAGATACAAAGATTTTAAAAGCCCTATTACACATGCAGATAAATAGTTTCTTAGCTTGCTATTGCAGGATTTTGGTATACATATATGCATACATACAGATGTTGTAGAGTCTGAAGTTTAAGTTATGTGTAGCATTAACTAAGCATTAATTAAGCAAGTCACTTAACCAGACAGTGCTTATGGGCAACTGTGAGTTTGGGATAGGCTCCTCAATTGTCACTTGGACTGAAAGCCTAGTAACTACCTAAAGGCCTATGAACCTATCAGTTTGTAGCATCAGGTGATGCCTCATGCTTTACTAGCTCAATTATCTCTACCTTTGTTACTTTAGCAAGCTAAGTTAACATTCATTAGCTCAAAGGATGCATATAGTGCAATGATGATGCTTACATTTAATATGAAATAGTAAAACACAGTGTAAATTGCTTTCTTTGTTTTATGTTTCACTGCTTCACTACCAAAATATACAATCATATGTGGACCTGGAATAGGCATCAAAACACACAGATGGCTCCAACAACTCCATATCATTTACCTGAACAATTAGAATACAAGATCTCAAAGCTTTCACACAGATTGTGCTTCTTCAGTCATTAGAATCGATCAGTAAAAGAAGTATATTTTTAAATAAAAATTGATTGCGATCATGTGACAAAAAACAATAAAATCAAGTTATCTGATGTGTCTATGTTTCAGCACTTGCTTAACTGACACAGCTTCATTCAGCCCACGATATGTATCTGCTTTAAAGTTACAGATCCATTAATATTCCTCACTCTCTGTGATGGCAGTGATATCACCACCATGTGTATCGCCTTGGTATAAGTGGCAATGATATACACATATAACGTTTTGAAAGACTGCAGATTTAAAAGTATGTACTTCTCCTTCCTTACTTACATACTTGTATGTTGCTTTGATCTCATTACATCTTCTAAAGTTGGACATTTGCTTTCAGATTCCTTCTTTAAATTTCCTGTTTGTTTTTCCTATATAAAATACAGGATGCATTGTATATAGGACGATGTATACCACATTTTCACTATCACAATCAGCAGAAGTAGTTAAAATAAAATCTTCCTCTGTTACAGGATTTTTAAATGTGCCTTTTCTAAAAATGTATCTATATAAACCACATTTATAACAGGTCCAAGTGCTCTTCCTCTTTCTAGATTTAATATTTTGTACTTTATGCTGTTCCTTGTAGCATAGCACGTTTCAAGTTCTTCTTATTATTATAACTAATTGACAGTTTAGCCAAAAGTTTATCAGAAAACCTAGGTGTACTACTCAACATATACTAATGTTTCCTAACTATGTCCTGTAATTGACACATTATAGTAATGTAAGTCATGGTATACCTCATGACAGCATTGCTATTTGTATGTTAAGTGTTGATTTTCTTGTGTTTGAATTTAAAATTGATTGATTTACTGAATTATTTTTAAGTACACACCATGTAACTCCCATGTATTATGGGTTAGTAAAAATAAAAAAAGAATGTGGCATGTCCACCACGTGTGTTCTAAGTGTTCAAATAAATTGATATGGAATTGTTGGAGCCATCTGTGTATTTTGTTGTCCGGTTATCCCTGCTAGAGCAACCATTGATTTGTGGTTTTGAAACAGGCCTTATACCAAGTCAAATTCATACAAATGTCTCATTTAGGTCCATGAATATAATACTTGACTAGTCGGGTGGGTGTATTAGTTTGCAACATTTCGTCTGAGTACTGTGACATAAAGTTTTATGATACATTTACAGCATACTTCATGCTACTTTGACAACCTCTCTGAAAAGTCTGTTTTCCCACAGTTCATGTTTTAAACACTGCACTGAACTAAAGAAAGTTCAGCCATCATGCCTGCTCTCTGCTCCCATATTACTGTACTATTCCTCTACTGTTTTCCAAAGCCTTATTGTTAGTTTACTAGAGGCAGTATTACATTGCTTCTGGATATGCAGAAAGGTTTGTTAAGCATTATATCAAGTATTTGTCAGTATCTGCAACAGTTTGCATGACTGTTGCCCTCTTGACTCAGATCTTCACCCATTTCCAAACATACATCCTTATAAATTATTTATCATTCATTTCTCTCACTGACTCCTCTGTTTGACTGACTTTATAATGCTTCACAATCCTTTCCCCTTGTACCTATAACCTATCACAGAAATGACCAAGTTTTCCATTATCAGCTTGCTTTACTTTAAATAAAAAGGAAGTAAGCACCTTTTCTATTTTTATTGGCCTCCCATGAAGAATAAGCCTTATGTATCTAAGTCGCATCCCTGCTGCCTTGCCCACACAATCACTGGTTAGTTTAAAAGCAGAGCACTAAGTGTTATCTGGCTAGATGTAAATAGCCCAACATAACATACTTAATTATCCACTAAATAAAACATCAGCTAAAAAACATTTCTTAGAGATTAAGCCCAGTTCAAAAAGTTCATATTATGAGCTGTTCTTCACATCCAGTTATGATATGTATTACAGGTCAAATGTACTGCTATCATAATGTATGTTAGAAAAAGCAGCAGTGAAGGTAAGATTCTTTGCTAAGTGCATCTGACTTTATGTAAAAATTTACATTCTACAAGATAATATGAGTTCTAGATAGAGCGAGTCCTGAAAAGTCTGAGTAACTGAAAGATTGGACTTACATTTAGTGTCTGAGATTATTCCCTTTTCTCCTAGGTATGGTGAGCTCAGCAGCATTAGTGTATGTGTGTGTGTGTGTGTGTGTGTGTGTGTGTGTGTGTGTGTGTGTGTGTGTGTGTGTGTGTGTGTGTGTGTGTGTGTGTGTGTATATATATATATATATATATATATATATATATATATATGTATGTATTTTTTTTGGCATTTCTATAGGGAATGAGTTATATCATACTTATGTTTTTTCCTTCAGTGAACTATATCTGTCAACATTTATTAGACCTGTAATCTCTGCGAATCTGATTTTCCATTTAGGACAATTCTTGCTGCAGTGAATCTTTTTTTACTTGGAGAAATGATGTGTAGAATATCACTGCAACTCGTGATTGTCAATGTTCACCCAGTCCTTGTTTTCCTGTGACAGCACTGGTTGCAAGAATTTTTTTTCCCTTTTTTCTTGGACTTTTTTGTACAACCATCACAGAAAATGGAAAATTCCTCTTATGTAGTCTTCCATCTTTTCTATGAACAATAAACAAAACGTAATTCAGCTACTTAAGCAAAGGTTTCACCCTCAAGCTGTGGACTTTAGCATGGCTTTTGGATTCTTCCTGTTATTCCAGCAGCTTTCCAGTTTGACAGTTTTTTACAGTTTCATTTCTAATAGGATTTCAATTTCTGCTGACTCTCTTCGATATTTCCTTTACTTTATATTGATTTTTCACATAGCAGTAAAGTAGCTGAAGTAGATAATTTGTTTTTCACCCATACCATTACAAATTGGATGGATCAGGAATTGATTCCCTATGAAGGAGTATTTCTATATTCCAAATTTGTGAGATGAAAGTCCCTATAGCTTTTGCAACATCTCTTTCCCATGATTTTTTTTTTTCACTTTCTTTAAAGTTTTCTCCACTTGTCCATTAGGCTACTGATAGTGAGGAGTGGATGGTAAAGCACAGAGTGACCCCCTAGGACCTACACTCAGCTCACCTAGTCATGAAAGAAGTAATCTTTCATTCATAGAAGAAGGAAAGTGTGCTGTCATATGGGGATGGTGCTGTGGTCCCTTTAGTAAAATGGGTTGCACATCACCTGCCCTGGGGAGGAGTTAGGGCAATAATAAAAATACCTTCATTGATGGGATTATGGTAAGCATGTAAATCACCTCAATGTCTGATGTTCTAATGGCCTCTATGCAAAACTCTCTCCTCATTTGCTGGAATACCCAGTATAAAGGATCAAATGGGCTCATGGCCTGTAGGAGAAGGTTTGATGACTAGCATGCAGAAAGATCAAAATACATACAGCAAAACTCCATTTCTGTTCAATATACCATTATATGGCTCCGTCATGCACAAGAAGCTTTCTTAGGGACTTTTTTTATCTCAGTCATATTAATTACAAGCTTGCTTGATACTGTCTTATTCCTAAAAACCTATGTTAATGTGTGTTCATCTTCTGAATTTTGGCACTTTTTTATTGCCCTGTCTTTTTTTGCATCAGGCTTCAGTCCTCCTGACGGTGAAATTTAATCCATATCACTCTTAGTTTTTCAATGTCCTTATGTAAGTTAAAATTATGCCATCTTATTCTATTTAGCAGTTGTAATCGTGCCTTGCCATGCTCTTTATATGTCTGAGCCCATGCAACAAATCGATTTTTGCTCAGTTTTGCCCTGGTGAGTACTGATGATTTACCTAGAGCATGTACATGTATAAAATACAATAAATAAATAAATAAACACATTACTAGCAGAGCATCGGTATGTATTTCTATATTATATGCTCCTTTCCAATTTACTAAACCTGCAAATAAGTTAGCATAATCATGAAGGATTACACGCTGTAGTCCTGCACAGTATTTGTGATGTCTTTGAAGCTATGTGACTCTTGCATTCTCACTGTGAATTTATTTCACAATGCCTAGCCCATCAGAGACCAGACAACCTAGAATCTTGAATAATAACTTCTTTAAATGCTATGTCAGTATCTTTTGACCCAGTGACTTTTCATGGTGCCCTGTGTAGGGTAAGAATATGAACAAACCTCTATCTGTGTTCTCAGTTGTTTAAAGTTATCTTTAGACAAAATAGTACAAGTTGTACCTGTGCCCAGTTAAAATTCAGCATGTCTATTTTTTTTGCATTTCTTGACAACGACTGACACTTTTGTCTCAATGTGTTTGATATGCTTTCATAGTTCACTGTGTCAAATCTTTTGACTTATTAACATTAGCAAACAGTTCATTTTCATGTTTCTGTTCGTCAAAGTATAAATTATTTGAATGTACCTGTCATTGATTTTATGCATCTTGCAAAATGCTTATTTCATGCAGATGGTGCAAAGCCGATTAAGTGCAATATTAAACTACCAGCGAAACCACAACAATACAAAATCAAGTCTTCCAGTAATTATGGGTGAGGCCGGGTCTGATGAAGTCTCTGAATAAGCAGGGATGAAAGCTCTTATTAGTTTTTCTTCTATTAAACTTTGCTACTTCATTTATGGATTTATTTACCTCATCCATAATTACTGGAAGACTTCATTTTGTAAGTGCAGTAGTAGTTCCTCTCATACTCATAGTCATATCTAGTACTTGAGGCTTGAATTTATACATTGTTATATTTTCAGTGCATCTCATGGTCCTATTTCTTGCCTGTTTACTCTTATAACACATTCAGGAATTATTTCTCATTTCTTTATTTTCATTTGAGTCACATTTTATCTTGTATGCTTCCATTTCTTCAGTTAATTGTTTTAACTGTCTTCTTATGATTTCACTAGCTCTACGTACATGCACAGCTTTTGATAAAGTCAAACTGACTTCTCTTAACAACCTGTCTCTTCTTTAACAATTGTGTATTCATAAACTATTTTGCATCTTATTAAGGAATCAAGCATCTCACCAAAATTGTAGTCTCTGACACAGCTCTACAGCTTAGTAAAAAGAAGTTATGTACTCACCATAGCGTTCCATCTGAGTAGTTCTACATTTGTCTTCATCCTGTGGGATACCGGATCTGTATCGGATCCAAGCCGGCAATCTTACTAGCATCTTATCCGAGATCCAAGCTCCTCCCCTTACCCATAATACACCTCCACTACCTTCCAACCCCAAGATCGAGTTTGCTGATTCTTATAGTGATAACCCAACCTGACAAAATACTTGTGACCTAAAAGTACAGCCCGTAGGCTGTTCATATGACAAGGTCCAGGGGAAGGAGGGAAGGGCAGTTGAAGACAAATGAAGTAGAACTACTCAAATGGAATGTTATGGTGAATACATAACTTCTTTATCTGAAGCAGTTTACTTCATTTGGTCTTCAATCTGTGGGGCAGAGTCCCCTGCTACTAAACACCTGGGTAGCTCTCATGGAAGGATATTCCGTAGCACCACAGAACCAAAGGATGCTCTCCTTCTGGAAGTCAAATCCAATTTGTAATGAGAAATAAATGTATGAGATGAGGACCAAGTAGCTGCAGAACAACTATCATCCAAAGAGACTCTAGACCAAAAGGTTCAGATGTAGCCATGGACCTAGTGAAATGAGCTTTCACCTGACCTGGAGGAGACATGCCTCTGTTCTTATAGACCTGAAGGATGCATGAAGAAATTCACCTAGCAATAGTGACCTTGGAGATAGGTTTACCCAAAAAGGGTTTATAGAAGGATACAAACAATTGATTGGGTTTACGGAAATTTTTTGTCCTGTGTAAATAGAATCGTAACTGTCTATGAACATCCAGCAGGTAGAGTTTGTATTCCATCTTGTTAGCAAAATTAAGAAAGAAAACTGGTAAATTGATAGTTTGATTGATATTAACTGGTGATGCCACCTTGGGAAGAAAGGATGGATTGGTCCGAAGGGAAACCCTATCTTTATGGAAAATCATATAAGGAACTTTGACGGACAAGGTCTGCAGTTCTGAAATCCTTTTTGCAGAGGTAATAGCCACCAGGAATGCTGTTTTCCAAGATAAAAATTTTAGATCTGTGGTTGCAGTCAGTTCAAAAGGTGGAGCGACCAGAGCTTGAAGAACCATAGTAAGGTCCCATGGAGGAACAGGATCCTTGACCTGGGGGGGGGGGCGTAACAGAAAAGTCCCTTTGATAAAGGCTTTACACAGCCTGGAGGAGGCTAGAGAGGCAAAATTCTCATCCACATGAAAATGAGAAATAGCAGCCAACTGAGCCTTGACATTAGAGAAAATAGATCTGTGTTGAAAAATATCAGCTAGAAAATCAAGAATGGCAGAAATAGGAGCCGTGAAGGGGTCTAAACTCCTTTGACAGACCCAAAAGGAAAAAACTTTTCCATTTACTGCGATAAACCTTCCTGGTAGAAGACTTATGAGCAGCTACCAAAATGGACCTAACTGAGGAGGATAATCCAGGAGTCCTAGCAATTATGGGAACTGCAGCAGTCAAGCTGTGAGCTTCAAAGTGTCCAGGCTCAGATGAGGCACCCTGATGGGTGTGAAATCAGATCCTGAATGGGATCCAAGATCCAAGGTGGAGCCAGAAGGTGAGACCAAAGGAAGGGATACCAAACCTGGCAAGGCCAAAACGGAGCAATGAGGATCAGTTTGCTCCCCAGTTGATGAGCTTTCTGTAGAAACCTCAGAATAAGAAGTATTGGAGAGTAAGCATACAGAATAATGGGAGGCCAAGCATGGACTAGAGCATCTCTGGGGGATTCCTCTGGCAGGGGGTTCAGAGTGAAAAACTCACTACACTTCACGTTGGAAGGAGATGCGAAGTGATCGCAGCAAGGCTGACCCCACTCGAGGAAGATCTGCTCCGCTACTGAAAGATTCAGAGACCACTCATAAGGCATCAGAATAGTCCAACTTAACCTGTCTGCTAGAATGTTGGACCATCCTGAAATGTGCACTGCTATGAGAAAACAACAGTGGAGATTGCCCATTCACACATTCTCATGGCCTTGTGACAAAGGGGGTAAGACCTGGTCCCTCCCTGTTTGTTGATATACCAGACCAGTGACATGTTGTCTGACTGAATTGCAATGGTTCCCAGTGGAAGAAAGGCATGAAGGGCCTGTAACACTAAAAGGACCACGCTCATCTCTAGAACATTTATGTGCAAACTGGTCTCTACAGGGGACCACAGGCCTTGGACTGTCCTGCCCAAACAATGCCCCCCTACCCAATTTGGGAGGCATCCGTGGTCACTGTGGCTTGGGCAGGGGCTGGAACAAAGGGCTGTCCCTCCAAAATGTCCAGAGAACACATCCACCATATGAGGGATGACCGACAGACACGACTGAGTTGTATTGAATATGACAATGGAAGTTCCAACAGGGACCATTGTACAGCTAGTGTCCACTGTAGAATTCTCATATGTAACCGTACACATGGGAGAAGCATTATGGTTGCCCCCATTGAACCTAAAGCCCTCAACACTGATTCCGCCATTGGAAGATGATAATGGTAGATTAGAGAGACATGCATCCTCAGGTTTTGTACTCTCTCCGAGGTCAGGAAGATTTTGCACAGTAATGCATCTATCCTTGCACCAATGTAGTCTATCACCTGGCCAGGATCTAGGCATGATTTGGATGCATTGATTGTGATCCATAAATGCAGGGCATGGATTAAGAAATAATCCCTGGTTTGAGAGAGTAGACGCCTGGTGGCAGCAGTGAGGAGCCACTCATCTAGGTATGGATAGACCTGAATCCCCTGAAGCTTCAGGTGAGCCGCTACCACCGCCATCACTTTGGTGAACACCCTGGGGGCTGTGGTGAGACCAAAGGGTAGGGCTCGAAATTGGTAACGATTGACTCCTAGTCAGAAATGGGGGAACCTCCTCGAGCTTCTGTGTATGTTTATGTGATAGTAAGCATCCTGGAGGTCTAACAAGCACATCCAGTCGCTCTCTTACAGGTATGGCATGATGGACTGTAGTGTGACCATCTGGAACTTCTCTTTGGCAACTGACATGTTCAGAGTAGATAGGTCCAGGATGGGCCTTAAGTCCCCTGCTTTCTTTGGCACCAAAAAGAACCTGGAGTAGAAGCCTGATCTGGACTGATCTGGGGGGACAGTTTTGATGGCTCGATTTTTTAGCAGCTTGGAAATTTCCTGCTGCCTCCCTTTGTGTGGGTGGTACATCTGGGAGGTGTTTGGGAGATTTGGGAGGACCCACAAAGGGGATAGAGTATCCTCTGGACATGATCTGAAGCACCCAGTGGTCTGATGTTATGGACTTCCATGCCACCAGGTGCAAGGACAATCATCCCCGACTGCCTCCAGAGTAGAGCATTCGGGCCACCCCTCAGGGTTGCTGCCTGGGTCTGTCTGAGAAAGGTTTTTGAGACCCAAAATTCCTTAGACCCCCTCTGCCTCTGGGCCAGTGTCCATTCTGTCCCCCTCTGCACTGGGGGAAGAAGAGCCCTGAGTTTCCTGGGAATACTGTGACTTCCAGAACCACATCTTCTTTTAACCTCTCTGGTTCCGGGAAAAGGACCTTTGAGGGTTCGAGAAGCAGATCCCAATGGCAGACAGTGTCTTCCCATCCTTCTCACTCTGGACTAAAGTCTCTTTGATGGTCTTACCAAAAATAGTAGAGCCGTCATAAGGGGCATTGGCAAAGGATGCCTTGAAAGGTTCAGAGAATTGACATAGTCTGAGCCAGGCATTATGCTTCATGGACACGCTGGACCCAGCTGCCCTAGGCGCTCCTTCAGTAGCATGTGAAAGAAGTTACCTGGACATGTTGGAGACTGCTTTCAAAGTGGCCATCCTCTTGGAGAATGAGTCCCTGTCCTCCTGCGACATGGACTTAGGGGGAGACTCCACCAGCTCCTTGACCAGATCACATTGGAGTCTCGTGACGTGGGCCAGGTAGTTCAGTGCACTAATAGAAAAGGTAGCTGAAGCATAAACCCACTTCCCTAAGTGGTCCATTATCTGCGACTCTCGGTCAGGAGGATGAACCGAGGAACTCTCTTGGGCTAGTTCCTTCTTAGTGGCTGCTGCTACCACCATAGCGTCTACAGGGGAGTCCTTGTTCCATGCTGGCTTATCCGAAGGTGGACTCAAAATCTTGTCAGTCCTTTTGGGAATTGGTTCCATGGTGTCCAGCTCCTTCCATGCCCATGAGGTGACCAAGTCCACCAAGGGATCTTTGGGAGGGGACACCCAGGAAGGAGATGGGCCTATGCCGAAAGCCTCCAGGAACACAGATGCATCAGAAGAAGGTTTGGGGGCAGACCAACCTCTCCGTTGTTGAAGGATTCCCATGATGTCTCCAAAGGAGACATCCTCGGGAGGTGACCTGGGGGAACCTTCTCCATCATCCAAGTCTGTATCCTCGGTGAGGGACTCGGGCGAGTCCAAGTGCCTCCTCTTGCACGTATGCTTGTGAGGCACATCTCTGGTGGGGCTTTCCAGGAGGAACTCACAAGCCCCTTGTTCCTCAGGTGGAACTGTCTGGGGCTCCTCAAACATGGGCTGGCCCTCTGGTAAAATGATAGGAATTGTAGAAAAAGCCAAGGGGGTTGGGGCAGAGTCAGAGGGGACAGTCTGGGGTCTCGATCCAGCGGAGAGAACCCTTTCTATCATGTTGAATGCTGAGGGAGAATGAACCTCCTGTGGAACCAATAAGGAAGCTGGTCTCCCCAGGTCCGATGAGAGAATTGGAGCTGGGCCCGAAGTGGACGGAGCTCCGAGGGAGGGAACTTGGCCCAACAAAGGCAGAGCCGGTGAAAAAAGTTCAACTCCCTTGGGTCTGCCACCCAAGCTTTGGCTCCGAGAGAGGCTCAGATCTGAGCTGGTCAGATCCGACATGCTCCAGGCATCTGTCAAGGTCAAGGACGTAGGTACCATCGGTGCCGACCCCCCGACTAAAGCCATTCTTGGATCCGAGTACTCCAAACCCAGTGGATGGATCAGAGAAGGTGAAATTGGTTGAAAAAGAGGAAGCGTGCTTACCCTTCCTGAGGGAGAGGGGGCTGGCAAGACCCCCATCTGGATCTGAGTATGAATGAACATCCTCATCATTTTATCCATGTCGAATTCCAATAAGGACCAAGTGGACCTCGACGAGGCCATGGACTCCAAACTTGTGGGTCAGGGCACCAAGGCCCTAGATGTACAGTGTGTCTCCTACGGCTCTGGAGAAAACCTCAGAGATCAGAGCTGAGGGGAGTCACAGATCCTATGGGTATTAACCAGTGAAAGGAGGTCTGGAGACCTCTTGCATTTCTCTGATCTAGGTTTTGGCTCTCTCTCCTTCTCTCTGCCCCTTTTCTGCTCCGCTTCCACAGGCTTTGACACGGGAGTTTGAGTCCCAGCCTGGGAGGGAGGAGAAGCAAGGGCAAGTGCAAGGGCAAGAGAAGAAGGAGAGGCAGCCACAGCAGCCGCTGTGACCGAAGCCGAAGATGAGGCAACCACCTCAGAAGAGGGAAGAAGGCCTTTCAGGGCCAAGTTAGCCTTCCTGTCCTTGATTGCATGTGGGTTAAAATCCACGCATACAGAGCAGTTTGTACTAAGGTGGGCCACACCCAAGCACATTACACAAAGAGTGTGGCCATCTGTTGGGGACAAACTATGGCTACACTCAGTGCATCTTTTAAACACTTGCTTATTAGCCATTACACCAGAGGGAAAACAAGTAGAAAAAAAATTATTTTCCCACTGAAAACACGACTCACCACACTCACACACAGAATGCACTGAGGGGGGAAGGGTAAGTAAATACACACACTAAATACACTAAACTAAGCTAAACAACACTAAAAGTTTGAAAACACGATGCACCAAAAGAAGGGAAGAGAAAGGGGAACCTACACTATCACTATCCTGAAGTTCGTAGAGAAAAAAGGCTTTCTAAAAACTTTAATACCCACTTACTACCCAGAGCTCTGGAGATCATGATGCTTCAGCTAGCCATGGCAAACTAGATTTGGGTTTGGAAGGTAGTGGAGGTGTATTATGGGTAAGGGGTGGAGCTCGGAGCTGTAATAAAAGAACTTCTGGAGCTTTCAGTTTCTTTGTGCCGGAGTGCACAATTTCAAAAAAATAAATATATTTATTAATTTTTGATACAATGTAGTTTCTCAAAATTTTCTGTACAGACAATTTACAGGCACTTCTAATATCTGTGTGGTATTTATTCAAACTTCAGTCTAGAAAGATTGTGTACCACATGACATATAGCTCTCTGTAGCTTGGTATTAATTTAGTTTTCTTTTAGAAATATATTGCTGATGGTTTAGAGAATTTGCTGTTTGCTGTCTTCTGCTTTAATAAAGATTGCACCAGCCTTACATCTGATTTGTTATGCAGTTATTTATTTAACTTTTTTTTTTCTTTTTTTAGGGAGAAGTATTAAATGGCTGGGGAATCGTATGGAGAGATACAGGCACAATGGAAAGTATTTCATATTTGAATATTTTTAAATCAGCAATTATTGAGTTAAATGAGTACAGTACTGCCATGACAATCAAAATGAAATCAACTTAAGTTACTTGGGGTGGGAATACATACTCACATATGAGAATATTGTTCTTCAATCTTAGAAAACTGAACAAAATCCACTGACAGGAATCAAATAGTCAGTTAGAAAAGGAGGTGAGTGTGAAAGAACTACCAGAGCAGCAGACACATTGAGACATTACTTAAGTTAAGCAAAGTAATAGAACATGTTAGTAACCCAAGCAAATTCATGAGGTAGTAACAATAAATTGCACTATATGGTTCTAGGAGAACCACCAGGGAAGCACATAATTTATAACACAAAGCACACTCACAGAAGGGGCTAACATTATCATCAAAAGATCATGTCTGGTGTAGCAATGGAAGCCAAGTATATAACATGGGCAGAACTACACTCAATCAAAGTTGAAGTGCAGTACTTAACTCATTTATACCAACCAATTGTGGAATGTCACACTTCTAGCAGTCCAGAAACACTTTTACATTCCTGAGCATTTCTGAAAATAAGTTTGAAACAAGCCAGATATAAATATCTTGAGAGTAGTAAATGCTGGTTAAAAAGTATGAACAACAATGTTGTTTAGTAGAAACTATTATTATTTGATAAATATCAATATATTAAAAGTCTTTACACTGATAGACTACTTACTATATTACAATTAAAAACAGAGAAATTTTCTTTAGACATTTTCAAACAACTTCTATTATCTGGAAGCCATAAAACTTAGATGCATAGAATCAGTTATAATTTTGTTAGTCAGGCAGACCTTTCATTAGATGACAAGCAGCTCATTCCTTAGTGCTTGTTTTTTTGAGATATTTATGTAAAATTATTTTATGCATAATTAATCATGTAAACAAAATTCAGTACTGATTACTCTGTACAGCACAGTAGAAGTGTCAGTTACAGCTCTTTCAACAACATCTAAGATGTCATCTGTCACTATTTAATAGTTTGCATGTTACTTAGATTTGGTAATGTGAATAAAAAGGAAACAATGTATATTTTCCTAATGACTAACAAATTGCTAAGAATATTTCTAGAGAAGTACATTATGCATTTATAGAGGTAGAGCATTGTTATGTCTCCAAGAATGGTATTTCATACTACACCTCTCAATAATGTGTGGCTCACTCATTTATGAAAATATTGCCGCAAATAAGAAAATATGTGTAATAAATGAACAACAAGAGGTAACATTTCCACTGAAGTACACCCTAGGCAGACCGTCTTGGTGCTTTTTTTATCAGAATTTCCATTTTACAAGTTCCCTATTGGGAAGTCACGTGATTAAGGATGACATCTCTAAACAATGTCAGGATGCCATACATCAAATGGAAATAGAATGGAATGTGATATAGGTGTGAATTATATGGCAAGACACAAAATCTCTTCTGGACATCAGCTATGCTTAATATTTTTTCATAACGTGCCATTTAAAAAGGAAATTCCATTTGTCTGTTACCATCTTTATATTACTACTAATAAAAGGTATTTGTCATTGCAGAATTTTAATTTCACTGGAACTGAACAGCAACAGTAGTGGGTAAAGACATATGGCCAATAAAATATAGCATCATGCAGTGTCTTAAGTTCTGTAAATACCAAAGCTGATTCTACATGCAAGTATGAATGTAAAAACATTGGATAAAATTTGGAAGATAAATTGTGTATATTTCTACTTTACAGCTGCATCGCAACTTGTACTTTTATTGACCGTATAACTTTAACCACTATTGTGCCAGTTCTTCTTCAGCACAAGCCAGCATTTAGCAATCACAAATGTTTGAAACCAAGTATGTTATAAAAGCCACAATGGGAGCAAGAACCAAATGTCGCACTCTTCTTCAGCCACTGACAAAAACTACCTAAAAAATCCTTTGGATAAAAAATAAAATATTTTGTAGCTGCAGGAGGTTTTCTGTGTTTGGTGAGCAGCACACTATTAAAATTCTCTGTTGCATGACAGATTAATTAGTCTGCAATGTAATTCATAGGATGCATTTAATTAGTGAATATTAGCCACTTGAGCCCCAGTTGCTTGAGTTCCACTGACTCACAGATGGGGCTCGAATGACCATAACCCTGACTGCTCAGCTGCTTGAAAAGGTGTTTGAACTTCAATGTGATTTCATCAATGCAGCTGCCATAATGGTCAGACACAGTCATCATCTTGCCTCAGAACAGGTTACTGGGGAAGAGAAACCGGAAGAAGGACTTTAGGCTTAGGGAGGGGAAGAGAGGGAGATTTTAGCTTAGTGAATGGGATCCGAAGGTTACAGTTAGGGAGGGGAAGGGGATTTTAGGTTTAGGAAGAAATTGGGAGATTAGGGTTAGGGATGGGTAGGGGATTTTAGATTTAGCAAGTGACTGCAAGTTAGTAGAAAGTTAGATTACGGGAGGGAAGGAGGATTTTATGTTTATGGAGTGATCAAAAGGTTAAGGTAGGGAGTGGGATGAATTTTATGTTTAGGTAGCTATTGGAAGGTAATGGAGGATTAGACAGGGGGGTGGATTTCAGACTTTGGGATTAATCAGACATTTAGGTTTATGTAATGTGTTTGCATTTTAGGGTTACAGTCAGGGATCTAGGAGGGATAGTTAGCCTTTCATAACTTTATGGGAATCAAGTCAGTTGGAGTTTGGGCACTTGACAACATGAGTGAGTGGCAGCAGGGAAATGCATTGTGAACTAATGGTACGCAGGCACTTCCAGTAGACCAGTTTAGGGATGAGGCACTTAATTTTATTATGCAGTATTTTATTCTCATTTCAAAACTAGGCTAGTTAGTCAGCCCTGCCTGTTTAAGCTGCACAAATATTTAACTGTGAATCATAATTTAAGAGATACAGAAGTGAAATGAGCTCATCTAGTCTGTGAATTAGATGACTTTTAAATGTAAGGAGTACAGAACATTTATGGCTAGACAAAATTCATAGGATCATAGCACGTTACTAGACTACTTGCCCTGAGATCCTTATAAGCCTAGCCAATGAATTAGCCCATGTTCCCACAAGTCAGTACCTGATGGAGTAGGGTTTGGCTTGCGGATATGCAACAATTTCATCAAGGTGGAGTCAGAGATTGCTCTGCATGCCAGACATAGATCATCTCTGAGGAGTCTGTATGAGATGAAGTAAAGCAACAGGGCTTTTAACCTATCCATGGAAGTTAGATTTTTGAAGCCTTGGATTCTCCTGCTTAAGAACCTTTGTGGTCTCTCCAGCTGCTGCATGTGCTTCATGAGGTACACTGCCAAAAGGGGCATTATAGTCGATGGGCCTGATAAGGGAGGAATACAGGGAAGTTATGACTTTCTTGTTTGTGGAAGAAGTACCCTTACTAATGAGGTGAGCCATGTGGAAAGCTCTCTGTACAATGGAGGCAACATGGCAGTCAAAAGTTAGATTGCTATCAACTTGGGTGCCCAGGTCCCTCACAACTGCTTGCATGCTTAGGATGTTGTTATTAATGTGATAATTTGTGGAGAAGTCACTGTCCCCAATGGGGATGATGATGCATTTTTTGGCATTTAGTTTGAGGCTGTGTTTCTGGCACCAGTCATTTGTCTGGGTGAGACCCTCTTGTAGTATGTCTACATCACTAGGGGAGTCGATGACAGTGTCCAGCTTGCATCATCATAATGATGATGAGGATTTGGTGCAGATGAAATCCTATTAGCTGTGTTTTCCTGTAGTTTTGTTCCATTTAAGTGAATCAGTTAACTAAATCGGCATTTTCTGCTGAAAGTTACTTATTTAAGGTATTAACATGGAGCTGCAATGGTGTGTTTGGTAGTTGTTTCCTTTTCTGGATTTCAGATAAGCATTATTTTAAAACAAATAAAATTAAGTGTATGCTTCTAAAACCACATGACCATTTCACAGTAGCTGTCATGCCAAGTGCTAAAGATGGGAAAACATTATGCCTGAAAGGGAATGAACTGATTGATCCATCTTAAGATGGTCACTGTTAGTTCCAAACATTCTGACGTTCTGGAGCAGAGTGCACAAAAAGTCTGAGAAATAGAATCACACCATTTTGAACACTCTAGTCATGTGACTGTGGTGAGACACAAGCTAGTGACTGCAGAGGTTGATACAGAGTAGTTGAAAACTTGACTGATGGATATGAAGCAACAAACAAGGCAGACAATTCTAATATCTATTAATAGACCAGAAAAATCAGGGGGGGGGCACACTTTTCAAGTATACCTCATTATGAGTCTTAAAAGGTCCATATTCCTCTCAGTTCTACATTTCAAGAGTATATGACACATTCATTGTTAAGAATATTTTTAACTATCAATGCCAAACAAGTCTGAGTTATATTAACTTAGCAAAAGAAAATGTTATAATTAAGACATTTTAACCATCCAGTGAGCTTCCTAGTTGAAGCTGTTAATAAGTATTCCAAATTTGTTCCATAATGTGAGATGTAATTGCCAAGAATTTATTAAACACCAGTTGACTTTGTGGATTTAAATATCTATGGTGTCTGTTTTAGTGGAAGAAGCGCATAGAATGTTTGAACCTGGAGGTCTTCCTCTTTATCAACATGCAATGGTGAGGCTTTGGACAAAGTTACTTAATGTTGTTGTTCTTCTTTCGGCTTTTCATGGTTAGGGGTCGCCACAGCGGAACTCCGGTCCGCTAATGATTGGTAGTAGATTTTTACGGTGCCGAGGTGCCAGCCCAATGCCCAACCTTCAACAAAGGTACCCCCATTCACACATGTCTTTTGAACGCCACTCGACCGCAGGGAGGGCATGCAGACTCCACACAGAAGGCGCTCCAGCCGAGAATCGAATGGGGGAACCTCTTGCTGTGAGGCATGCACCACCACAGACTCAGTTACTTAAGGTAGAGGCCAGAAATCATGATTAAGTTCACCACCTTGCATGTTTGCGGATTCATATACTCATTTTAGATGCAGAATGCAATTACGGAGTGAATGGTTCTTCATCTAAAATAACCAGACTGGAGGCTTGTAGTACTTCATTGTTATGAAACAAACTATGGACACATGGTGGGTTCTTAATTTAAGAAAAAACTGTGTTAATGATTAATATGAAAATGACTGTTGATTCAGAAATGACTTTTTATGAACTAATTTGATGCTTTAATCTTAACATTTTTATATTTGTGTAGTTCAGATATGGGGTATGCTACTATTGGGATCCTTGCTGCTGACTATATGTATATCTTGGCCATGGCAGTGCATACTGGTGGCCCATTTAGCTATTATAATGTTACTTATACATAATTATAGGTACATACATAGTAAGCTTTCCTATGGGAAGGCTAATGTTTAATGATACTTATGTTTGCTGGAAATCATTAGAAAATACCGCTCCCATTGTCAATACCTAGGAAAACACCTTAATTAGGGTGATGTGTGCTTATGGGCTGTGCAGGTGAAGTTTCATCTGACTGCAGAGGTTTATTCTTCAGTTAAGTATGCTGACTGCTGAGGTATAGCTGTTTAGTGTATTATATACATTCTAAATTTGCCTAGGGGAGTACAAAGGCTGTGGTGTGTAGTCTATGAGTCTAACGTTATACTGTTTCCATTTTTATAGCTGAAACGTATTTCACTTGAAGTGAAGAACTGAGAAGGATATTTCACTTACAGAAAGATCTTTCATGGAAGAGAACATTCTGCTAACTTAAGGTAATACATGTTGATTTCAAAGAACATTTATTAGTGGCATGTCTAAACAGTAAATTCATTAATGTACTGCTACAGCAGGGAGGCTTTGACTTAGCTCCATTCATGCTGTCTTTAAACTAGTTACCACTGGTAGTTGTAAATAAGAAATGTATCATTAGTACTTTTCTGAAGAAAGGCTATGGATTGCATAAGGTAATGCATTAGTCACCATTTGGTTTTATTCCTAGAACATCCAATCCAAAACATGCTGAAGTACTGATATCTTACTAGTTTCTGTTGTGCATGTTAGTGCATACTTCAGAAAACATCTGTGACAGTGTATTGGATTGCCTCCATTTTTAGGGGTGATAATTTATAAGAACGGCTTTTTAAAACCCATAGGAAATTAATGACAAATACAAACCCAGAATTAATTAATAGTAATAATTAGTACTTCCATGTAAGTATTGCAGAGAATTAACCATAACTGGCCTTTTGATCATTCTGTCCATGGTTAAACCCTACATTATCCACATGTATTTATTACTATATTGCAAAATTGGAGTCTGAATTGAGAGATGATAAAATCAGAAAGAAATGGAGGGTAGTATTGCTGAAATTGAATTCATCCTCAACTCTTGATGAATAGCTTCATGAGGTGGACCTAGTTTTTATAAAATTTCACAAAGGCAACACTTATATATAGACTGTATTTTATATAGTACATATATCATGGGCAGAAGTAGGTATAAAATAAAAAGACAGCTGGGTGCACAACTTCCAGGATACAAAAGTGGCCACACCTAGTGTGTGTGCGCACTGGTGCCAGGTCTGGAAAAAATGACAGAGTAGAATCTTCAAGACACAAAAGCATTTCTACAATGGGGTTAGGCAAGCTCAGGGGCAGGACACCCCCATTGTAGAAGGAAGTAGTAGTCCACAAAAACCAGAAAAACTGACAGGCCAAAAAGAGCCATAAAGATGACAGAGTGGACCATTGAAGATGATTAAGATAGAAATTAGAGGAAAGAAAAATGCTTGCACAAGAAAAACAATAAAAAGTTTCAAATGCAAATTTTATTCATATCCATGAAAAAAAACTTTATACAGTATAGACCAAGAAACTTTGGGCCATTTAGATAATTAAGGCCAAGAGGAAGTATGAAAATACAAAGAACAAAACCTAGAGATTTTTGAAAGGTATAAAAAAGAAACATGGACACTGGAAAGAAAGATCTGATATGGTGCAATATTTATGCAAACAGAAAGCCAAGCTAATCAATACAAAAAAGCAACTCCAAAAATATTTGAAGCAAAGGCACACATATATGGACAATTTGACAACATAAAAATAAGATCATAAAGGGGTACTGCAGAACAGAAAATGAGTAAAGTAGAAGTTAAACCAATTGAAGCTGCATTTATGGAATACCTGCAAAGTGCAGGATTTAGTGCAGAAAGTCTAATACAGGTTATATCATAGCATGATGGAACAATGAGTGCCTAAAGTGAAGAGAAATGGGTGGAATGGGAGATATTTGAAGAAGAAATATGGACAAAGAAAGAAAAGGGAGATTTAATATGGTGCAATATTTGTGCAAAGGAGAAAGCAAAACTAATCAATACAAAAAAGCAGCACCAAAGATATTTGAAGAGATCTACGGGTAAAGGCATCCGGATATGGACAATTTTACAGTAAAGAAAGGAGAAAACAAAGGGTTAGGTAGAACAGAGGATTAGTAATGAAGACGTTAAATATATAGAAACTGAAGTTATGGATTACCTGCAAAGTGAAGGATTTATTGTAGAAAATCCAACTCTGGTAACATCACAGCATGACTGAACAACGGGCTCCCAAATTAAGGAGAAACAGTTGGAACAGGAAGCATCTGATCACTTGCCACATGAAGATACTCTGCAGCCTTAAGTAAGACACCAGTACAAAAGTTCAGTTAGAGTTGTGCATCAAGGAAAAGAGCAGGAAAGAGTGGCAACACTGACACAGTCAGTATTGTGAAGTGATAGGCTGGCGAGTTCCCATAGGAAAGAGCAATGGATGACGCAAGATGCAGTTAAAGAGAATATGTCAAAGAAAGATGTTTTGGAACTTCCTGTAGAATGCCAGCAGGAAATGGAGAACAAAGAATGTGCCCTTAGTTTACAAGAAAATGATCAAAAGGAACAGTCACTTGATTTAATAGAGACGGATAAACATATTAAAATCAAAGATAGATTATAGAAAGTCAATAAGACCCAAAAATGTTAGAAGGGTGATAAAACAAATGAAAACAGCTGAACAGCAAACATGACTATTAACAAAAATTCATGTGATATAACAGAAGTAAACAGGATATATTATTGTGCAGCTAAATTAATAACAGATAAAGTCTTATTGCAAAAACACAGAGCAATAAAGGAAAGGAAGGGAAGAAATCATATGCCATCATGGAGGCACTGGGTAGCGAAAACGATATTAAGATGAAGTATCACTGCTAGAAGAGTATAGAGGAGGGAACAGAGAACAAAAATGCTTAGAAAGATGTGATAAAAGCAACAAGCAGGATCAGAACAGATCAGGATCACAGGATACACAAATGCAAATAATAAACTAAAGATATCAGCGCAGGCAGTAAAACTCAGAAGATATGCAGATTAATACAAAAAGAAAAGTACAAAATAAGCAATTCATTAATGACCCAAAAATGTTTTATAGAGAATTGGGAAATAAAGCAAAAGGAATAGAAGCACCACCAAAAAAGAAGAAATAGACAGACTTTGGAGAAATATCTATGAAGATCTTAGGGAACATACCAAAGATGCAGAATGGATAGAAGAAGTAAAAGAAACAGTAAGAAGTTCAAATGTACAGGATATGAAATAGAATGAAGTTCATAGGTTAGTACTAGACTAACTGCCCTTGCGAGCCATTTTAAGCCTAGCCAATTATCCCTTGGGAGGCTTGAACCCTGCACCTTGTGTTTGTAAGACAAACACCATAACCATTAGGCCACCCTCCCAACCCAAGTAATGATCAAAGAAGTTGAAAGAAAATTAAGAAAGGCTCTTAAATGGAAAGCCGCATGCCCAGGTGCAGTACCTTCTGTAACTTCTGGCTAAAAGTATTAACATCTTTTTATGAAGATTTGGCTCTGAGTAAGAACTACGTATGTGCACATCCTGAAAAGACAACAAGAAAAATGACACTCATCCTTAAGAGTGAACCTGTAGGCTATCCTAGAAACTATAGACCAATAACGTGCCTTCCGATGGAGTATAAACTACATACTGGAGCTGATGCTGACAGAATTTATAGTCATTTAGAAAAAAACTCAATCATGGCTATAGAATAAATGGGTAACAAAACAAAGTCATATGGAACAAAGGATCATTTGTCGTTAAATAAAGTCATAATGGAAAATTGTAAAAATGGGAAGAATCTAAGTATGGCATAGGTAGATTACAAAAAAATGATTTGACAGCATATCACATTTATGGATAAAGGAGTGCTTACAGATGTATAAGATACACCCTTCATTGTTGAATTACATTACAGTGACCATGAAACAGTGGCAAACTACTATGCAGCTAAGCCATGATAAAAGGCAAATTATTATGAGAATAATTATATATACATATATATATATATATATATATAATTATATATATATATATATATATATATAATTATAAGAATATCCCAAGGATAAAAATTAAAATGGGGATATTCCAGGGTGACACTTTGTCACCATTGCTCTTTTGTCTTGTCCTTAACCCATTAAGCTGTCTACTCAAAGATTACATCATGGTTACAATCATGCATCCTAACATCTTTGCACAGAAAATTTGGATAAAGCCAAAAATAATGGGGGGGGGGGCAAAAATAGGAAGTGTTTTTAAAAATTGTAGTTATTAACATATAAAATTGATAAAATAACAGGTTTTGCAGTAGCATAAATTTTCTGAAGGGTATTAAGTCTGAAACTCAAATGTATGTTATTATTTAGTGACTTCAGTCCCTGACAATTTGCCAGAAAATTACAAATTTTATGAGGAACAAACTAGAAATATGAGGCAAAAATCTGGATGCTATGTGAAAATCTGGACAGTAGAGAGGTATGACTACAATTTAGCTCCCAGAAAACAACAGAATATAAAGACTTTTCATCTTCTTTTTGTGGATGAGTTAAAATTGTATCTTTCATCAGACGAGGAGCTGAAAACACAACTGCAAATGGTCAAAATTGTTTCCACGAAGATAAAAGAATGTCATTTCGTCTTGATAAATGTGCAAACGCAACACTTAAAGCAAGAAAGCTGCAGCACCAAGAAAGTACCAATTTGGGACAAAAATGTGATATAAAGGAAACTGAGCATGAGGGAGTGTATAAATATTTGGGAAATGATAAAGGATTGAGAATAAAACATGAACAAATGAAAACAAAGCTCAGTAAGAAATAATTTAAAAGACTAAAACTAATACTGAAAACAACTCTAATGTCAAGGAACAAAGCCTAAGCTATAAATCAATTTTCTCTTTCTCTTCTAACTTACACTTTTGGAGTGAGTGACTATTCTCACAAGTTATTGGATCATTTGGACAGGAAAACAAGAAAAATGCTTCACTGTTATCAAATGATAAATAAAAATCAGTGTATACTAAGCTTATATAGTCCTTGTTCTGAAGGAGATGTGGACCTCCTCAAAATTGATTACACATATAGATCTGTAATTATAGGACAGCATACATATCTGCTGACCTCACCAGATCCAAATATAGTGAAAGTTTTAAAACATGAGGACAACAGGCCTAAGATGACTTCCCTGCTTATTTATTGTAGAAGCATACTGGTGTCAAGTGGGAATGGAAATCAAACCAGAAGTAGACAAATATCAGGAAGCAACTGAATGTGCGTAAAAACAAAAGAAAAAATATAAGGAGAAGGATCAGATGAGAAAGCAAGGAAATGTGGAAGTGCAAAAATATAGTAAAAATTACAGAAAACTCCTGGAACAACCTCATGTCAATCAGAATCTAACAAAGGAATGGTTAAGGACAGGAGAATTTAAATCAAAAGATGAAAGTTTAATATTAGTGGCCCAGGATAGTGGACTATGTACACAATGGTTTACAAAGTCCATGAGAACAGACAAATGTAGGTTCTGTAAAACTTGTTGTTGGGCGTGATACTCTAATGACAGTGGGTTTGTATACTGAAAGGACAAACAATGTGGCAAGACTGTTGCACTGGGAATTGTGCAAACATTACAATATTGAAGTAGCTGAGAAGCACTGGAAATATGAGCCACAAAGCATTATATAGAATGATAAAGTTTATATCATATGGAGTCACCCATTAATAACAGTTAAAAAAACAGATGTTAGAAAACCAGCTATAGTAGTCCATGAAAAGAACACAAAAGCATCATTAATCACTGACATCGCTACACCCAGTGACTACAGTGTTCTACGTAGAGAGAGACACAAAGTCATAAAATACCAGGATTTACAGGCAAAAATGAGGTTATTGTGGAAGAAGGATACCCAGACATTTCCAATAGTAGTAGCAGTAACAGGTCTCATAAAAAGGAATTTACATTTGTGTTTTGAGATGTTACCAATACATGTAAATCTGTATGAATTGCAGAAGGAGTCAATTCTGGGCACATTGCAGGTGCTGCAAAGAGCCCTTTTGGTTAACATCAAAGACTGAAACTATACTAATTTCACAAACTTTAATAATTCTTTGACTTAGGAATGGAGTCCATTCTTGTCATGGTATTAGAAACCAAAAGGACTTGGAGAAATTAAATTGAGACAAAACAGTTGTTGATAAATAAACAAGACTTCCTGTCACCCAAAGAACAACCTTTTTACTGGCTTCCCAACTCTTCAAAAAGGTAAAAATGGGACATTGCACCCCACAAGACAAAACTTAAATTAAGCAACAGAATTATGCATTGAGAAGTACTCTGTTCCTGGGTAGACCCTACTTCAAAACATCTAGAAATGTAAGATCTTTTTCTAAGCTAGGCACAGTAATACGGACTCAACTCCCAGTAGAGGTAAGACAGCTGAGCACACTTGAGTTCTTCAAAATGAAATAAAAAAATCACTTGTTTACAGACTCCAAATGCTCATGCTTTCAGAACAATGGCTAATTTTGTACCTCATATATAAGCCAATGTTGTTGTTGTTGTATGTCTTTTGGCTTTTCCCGGTAAGGGGTCACCACAGCAGAACTCCGGTCCGCTAATGATTGGCAGTAGATTTTTACGAAACGCCGAGGTGCCAGCTCGATGCCCAACCTTCAATGAAGGCATGCCCATTTACGCACGCATGTCTTTCGAATGCTACCCAACCATGGGGAGGACATGCAGACTCCACACAGAAGGCACTCCCAAGCCACGCCGAGAATCGAACGGGAAAACCTCTTGCTGTGAGGTAACAATGCTACCGCCGTACCACCGCAAGCCAATATTACTTTTTAATGATTGCAACATTCAAATTATTACTATATTGTCTGTAAATATTATTCTAAATATATGTTTATGTATAAATTCTGCAAGCCAATCATCTTTATCTGTTTGACTTGTCTCATGTCATGTCTAAAAAAGGGTCTGTTGACCAGTTCACTTACCTGGTTATCAACGTGTTAATAGATAAAAAATAATATCCCTTCCTTACCTGAA
>NC_056726.1:551741341-551783841 GCF_019279795.1 Protopterus annectens | reverse complement strand
ATATATATATATATATATACACACACACACACACACACACACACACACACACACACACACACACACACACACACACGCACACACACACAACAACAATTATTCCAGCACTCAGTAATGCATAAAAACTCTGAAAATATCCAGTCAGTGTTAATAGCACTAGTTTAATAACACAAAATGCAGATAGTCATGCACAAACCGGTTTCACTGCATGGTGTAATCAGTGTGAGACATAATAAAGTTCGCTTCTTCTCCATATAAAGCATATAATTAAAGATACAGTACAAATCTTATACATCAAAAGACCACCCTATTCTGTGCACATCATAAAACATATAAAAACATATATAAATGCAACAAAAAATGAATACCCCATGAATACTTAAAATTCCTGACCAATAATTGCACTTATATAAACAAATAATTAGATTACAAAAAGAGAACTCTAAAATATCAACAATTTTATACAGCTATACTTATTACCAATGGTCATTAAGTCCAGGCTGAAATAATGCTCCCAAATTGATAATCCACATACGTTCCTTAAGTGACAAAATATTATGGTTCTGCAAATCAGTCAATCCTTCACCCATTACCAGATCTATACCCCAAAAAATAAAATGTGCAGTATTATGTTGTAGGACATGTTTATACAAAGAACTGTGTGAGCATTTAAAGTTAATGTCACTCATATGGAGTGCAATCCTTTGTTTAAATGTTCTAGATGTTTGTCCCACATAAAATGAACCACATTGGCAAACAGCCAAATATACTACACATTCACTAGAGCAGGTAATTACATGTCAAATACTATATACCTTCGATGTATTGACAGAGGTAAATGATTTAGTCCTAAACACTAATTTACAATAAGAACAATGTCCACAAAAAGTACTGCCTATCAGTGTCCTGGTAGATCTCTGTTGTGGGACCCTAAAACCTCTTTTAAAACAGGACAAATGTTCAACCACAGTTTTTCCTCTACGAAAACTGAAATAGCAAGTATTATCCAAAACCTGGCTGAAAAATGGATCTCTTTTCAAAATATGCCAGTGTTTGTGAATAACTGATTTAACCTTAAAAGTGTTAGTCCCATAGATAGTAGTAAATCTAGGTATATTGGAGTTATTAAAATTCTCCAACTATTCATTCATCTCTTTATTTTGAAATAACGTCATCCTAGGGCATTCAACTACTATTCGATATGCAGATTCAACTGTTTTCTGATTATAACCCCTCCGCAAAAATCTAGTCTTTAAATTATCAGCCACTAATCAAAAATTTGAATGCAGATTACATATGTGTTTAATTCTACAAAATCGAGACCTACGAATGTTCTCTATAATGCATCAAGGATGACAACTATTTGTGTATAGCAAAGAATTTTTTGAAAAAGGTTTATAGTGCAAATTAGTAATAATGGTCCCATCAACACCCATAGTGACATTAACATCTAGAAATTCTACATTAAGTAAATCAATTTTATCACTGCAACATAAACCAAAATCATTAGAGTTAAGATAGTCAACAAATTGTTTCCAAACATCTACAGAACCATTCGAAACAGCCCAACAATCATCCAAATATCGTCTCCACATAGTCAAAAACTTCTGACATTTTATTGATTCACCATAAATCAATTGTAATTCCAAATATCCCATAAAAAGATCAGTGTAAATGGGAGTAAAAATAGCTCCCATCACTGTACCTTTAAGTTGTAGAAACCATCGTGATTTAAATATGAAGGTAGTATGTTCAAGTACTACAACTAGTAACCGAAGTAAAAATTCTACTTGGGTTTCAGAGTACATTCTGAATATTGTAACCAATATCTAACTACTGATAATCAACCTTTCTGAGGGATGCTGGTATATAATGCCTGTACATCCAAAGTACATAAATAGGCATTACCAGAAACTTGTAAATCATCCAACAACAAAAGAAACTCATTCGTGTGTTTAACTCTGGATCCCACCCAGTTCGGGTTTGTGAAAGGCAGATCATGCCTCCTGAACCTGATCAACTTCTTTGAGGCAGTCATCAAAGCCGTGGATGAGGGTAAGGTGATTCACACAGCCTATCTTGACCTTGCCAAAGCTTTCAACACCATCCGCCATTCTGGAATTATAGCTAAACTCACTAAACTAGGTATAAATCCCTATGTCACAAGATGAGTTGCCAACTGGCTCACTGACAGAACCCACACTGTAAAAGTTGCAGACTCCAAATCTAGCCTCAAGGCAGTGACAAGTGGAGTGCCACAGGGTTCCATCATGGGACCTGTCCTGTTTGGTATCTACTTTTCTGAAGTACAGGCTAACACAGAAGGCCTCTGGCTGATGAAGTTCACAGATGACTGCAAACTAGGAGCCATAGTCAAGTCCCCAAATGATGTGGACATCCTACAGAAGGGCCTCGCTGAGACAGATGCCTGGTGTTAGAGCCATGGCCTCAAGCTCAATGCCAAAAAGTGCAGTGTCATCCCCTTTGGTAAAAACTCTGTACCCATAAACTACCACATAGGCTGCAATCTACTTAACACCGAATGAGTGATAAGAGACCTTAGGACCCAGGTGGGCA
This sequence comes from Protopterus annectens, assembly GCF_019279795.1. Lineage (NCBI taxonomy): Eukaryota > Metazoa > Chordata > Ceratodontiformes > Protopteridae > Protopterus > Protopterus annectens. The sequence continues at coordinate 551,781,264 of NC_056726.1, read as the reverse complement.
GTAGTCTCTCCTTTGATAGTCACATAGCCACAGTAGTCAGGAAGTCCTTCTACGTGGCACACCTCCTCATAAGAGGGTTCTCATCCAGGAAAAAAGAGGTCAGTGTTCCCCTTTACTCATCACTCATTAGACCCATTATAGAGTACAACGCCGCTTTTGGAATGTACCTCACAAGACATCTGCAGCAGCTGGAAAGGCCACAGACGTACCTCACAAAGTGGATTACTGGCCTCAAACAAATGACCTACACTGACCACCTCAAAAATCTCCAGCTTTACTCCATAGCATATTGCCCACCCCGAGGTGATCTCTGCCTAATATATAAAGCTATGTCAAACCCAGAGCTGTTGGACATGCTACACCTAAAGAAATCCCAATCCCTCCAAGCGACACGCTCTAGGGACCTAAACCTTGTCACCACAATAAACAGGACATGCTGGAGGGATAGATTCCTGTCCCAGAGACTTCCTATACTCTGGAACAGGCTACCCATCTATGTCAAGCAAAGTTCTTCATTAGCAATCTTCAAGAAAAATCTTGATGAGTGGATGGGAAATAGGAAATACACCCTGGGGATCACTTTTGTGTTTCTGCTGGACAGTGGCACAGGAAAATAACTTTCTTGGGTGGCATAAGCTATGGTACCTTGCTGGCTAGGCTTATGTAGGCCCTTGGGACAATAGACTAGTACCTACATATGAACCTATGAACCTATAATACATGCACAAACAAAATGCAAAAGTGGCTTAAATTTAAATTCCAAATATACTGATTAAGGTTCTATAAGTGAACCCCTACCAGAAACAATCGGGCGAGCAGGTGGATTTACCACTGATCTGTGAATTTTTGGCAAAAGATAAAAGTACATTTTGAATATGTTCAGAAATTTATCGGACATGCATAATATTTGTATTTTCTAGCTTAGGATGTCCAGTTAGTGTTTTAATTGTGGCTTGATTGGTGCTTAATTGATAATTACAGTTAAATGGAGGCTGTTATTTAAATGTGCGATTTGTGGTTATGGTTGAACATCTGAGGAAGCAGTAGATATACTGAGAAAGCGCTTACATGTTTAACTGTTCTATCATAAAATTGTTTTTCCTGGATCCTAGCCATTTGCTTTGCCTCGTTCTGTACTTTGTTAGTGGATTATTCATATTTCTTAATGAGGCATTTACCTGGCGTTTTTGGATTTTACTCTTAGGACTGATATACTCCTGTATATGTTCTCTCTAAGAATTAACCAGCCCTCCATATAATTCCACTATCTGCTCTGTTTATCTGCCTTCTCTTTCACTTCTTTATCTTTTCCTTCTAACTTCTTTATCGATTCATGTTTTTTGTTCTGTCTTAATTTCTTGGTTAGGCTTTTCCTTGTTTGGCACCTTGACTCCACTAAAAGTCCTTTCTTTTAGTTATTTCTCTTTGTATTTTGCCATTCACACATCTCTGCTTGATACTTTTATTTCTCTTCTCTTCATTTCCTGTTTTCTGGCTTTTGCGGCTTTATTTTCTCCTCAGTTCTTCCCACACTTCGTTAACAATTTTATACTCCACTTTCCTTTTTATAAAATTACCCATCAAAATATACTGTCTTACCGCTGTTTTAATTCTATATCACTGCCCTACTCCTACATTCTGCTTCTCCCTTTGTCTGTTATAATTCTTCTAAATCCTTCCTGATTCGTCTAGTTCATCTGCCCTCCACTTGGACTCATTTCACTTCCAGTACAACTTGTTTCCACTCACTGGCTCTCTGTTAACAATCATTATAGCAGGTACATGGCCTGACACTGTTCAAGCTCCCGGTAGTATCGTTTTTATATTTCGTCTGTGTCTTTCTTTTATCAGGAATGAATTCAGAGTGCTTCCTGGACTCAACCACAATCTAGTTTAAGTTTTATTTATTTATTTATTTGCAGTTTGTTAACCGGGAAAGTTCATTGGGCCAAGATGAGCCCTTTTTCAATGGAGGCCCGGAGAGAAAAGCTCCACAATGAATATGTACAAAAATCAGCAAGAAATAGTAATAAAAAAAATCAATACAGTAATAGTTCAATTGTATATACAAAAAAAGATACACAAGAGGTAATGCAAGAAGCAAATAAGCAGACAAGCAGTAGTCAAGAATACAATAAAAGTCATTGTTACATCAGTAGTACAGAACCCTAACAAGGGCAGTATATATAGTATAAAATATGAGAGGCAGATTACATCTCTGAAATAGTGAAGGCAGATTACATCTCTGAAATAGTGAAGGCAGATTACATCTCTGAAATAGGGAAGGCAGATTACATCTCTGAAATAGGGAAGGCAGTAGGAGAAGGTGTACTAGGAAGAAAAGTTAGGATGGGTGAGAGCAGGAGCATTCCCAGGCAGAGGAGAGATGAGAATGGAGCAAGGCCTTAAAGGAGGACATATTCTGTGTAATACGGATGTGGGGAGGAAGTGAGTTCCCTTTACGTGCAAGGGACAAGGATAGAAGAAGTTGCCCAGGAGTACGTGATGGCTTATGCCATTTTGGTTATTAGATCCAAGGGTTCAGTGAGGAATATGCATAATGAAGATGAAGGAGAATTATGAGAATTGAGAAGGGTTGAAAATAAGCTTGTGGGCAGTGGTGAGTTGGATGAAGAGGGAGCTCAAGCCAGTTCAAAGAGTGTGAGGAGTCACAGTGGTGGGAAGAGTATTTTGAGCTAGTAGCAAATTTGTTGATTTTATTTTAACATGAATGCTAGTTTAGTTCTGAGGGTTGCTTGCAGGTTGGTAAGGAGAGGAGTGCCATACATAAAGGAGGGGAGGAGGTAAATCACAGAAAGGGTAAGCTGACTTGAGGGTGTGAGGTAGCGATTGTGGCAGTAAAGCATTCCTAGTTTTTGGTGGGTTTTCTTAATGCTGGTTTGGAGGTGAAGGTCACATTTTAACGGTTCATCGATAAAGACACCTAAAAGCTTAGTTTGAGAGACTATTTCAAGGAGAGTTTTATTTTGGCTAACTATAGAGAAGGTGTTTGTGTCTATTTTGGTATTTTTAGAAGGGGTAAAGACCATGATTTTGGTTTGGGATGCATTAAGAGCTAAATGATTATTTTGCATCCATATCTCAGTGGTATTGAATTCGGACTGTGTTAGTTGTATAAGCTTAGGAAGGGATTCTGAAGAGCAAATAATGGTTGAGTCGTCAGGATATTGTACTAGTTTGGCACTGGGTAGGCATTGGTGGAAGTCGTTAATGAAGATATTGAATAAAAGTGGACCCAAGAATGATCCCTGGGGGATGCCAGTCTAAGGGTTAAGGTAGAGGGAGATGGAATTATTCCATCTGGTGGCTTGCTGTCAGTCTGAAAAATAACTGGAAAACTAATTCAGAGAGGAGGGAGAGAGATTAAGCTGGGGCAGCTTAGAATGAAGTACACTGTGGGATATTGTATCAAAGGCCGTAGAAAGGTCTAGGAGAAGAGTAGATATGGTATTACCAGAATCACAGGGGTGGTTGATATTTTCGAGAAAGGATAGTAGGGCTGAGGTGGTGCTGTGTCCAGGTCTAAAACCATGTTGTGATAGTGTAAGTAAGTGGTTGTCAAGTAGGTAGGGTAAAAGCTGAAGGTGAATATATTTTCAAGAATTTTTGAGTTGGCAGTGGGTAGGAAATTGGACATGTCAGTGCTGTTACCTTCTTTGCGTAGGGGAGTGATAAATGCTTTTTTCCAGAGGAGGAGTATGTAAGATTCTTGTATAGAATGGTTTATTAGTATACTAAAGGGGAGTGTGATGCCATCTGCAGCTAGCTTAAGGAAGTTAGAAGGAAGGTTATCAGGGGCGTTGGAACATAGTTTTAGTTTTCGGAGGAGTTTTTTTTACTGTGGAGACAGGGGTGGGTTTGAAGGAGAAGAGAGATGGGTGGTAGATAAGGGGGGGTAGAGGGAAAGTTGTGATTAATAGGAGTGGAATGATTGGTTGAGTCTGGAGGGAAAGATGTGGTGAGTTTGGCAATAGAGTCTATGAAGAAGGAGTTGAATTTGGAGGCTATAATGTGTTCAGGGGAGCTGGGTTCAGGGGAGGGATTAGTTTTCCAGCCCAGATTGAGGAGGGAAGTGATACTACTACAGATTTTTGGGATTGGATTTGCGACAGTTTTGAAGCTTATAGTAGTAGGATTTACGGTCAGAGGCAATTCGTTTTTTAACTTTATTACAAGTTGTTTATATTCAGTGAGCGTGTTGGGTGTTTTATGTTTTGATAGAGTTTCCATGATTTGTCAAGAGAATGCATAAGGGATAAAGTGTATTTAGAAAACCATGGAGCAGTAATGGATTTTGCTCTTTTAGTTCTGGAAGGGGCACAACAGTTTAGTAAGTTAGTGAAAGTAGTGCTAAAGTAAGTGACAGCAGTGTCAAGCAGGAGAGTTTTCAGAGGGTTCCAGTTCATGAGTTTCAAGCTATAGGAAAAAGATTGTGGGTTGAAGTTTTTGAGGTTGTGGGTTAAGATATAGTGGTGTTGTAAGTGTATGGAGGAAGAGATGTGGCAGATGAAGGCTGGAAAGTGATCGCTGAGAGAATTGGGCAAAATGCTACTATATGAGATATTATTAGAGTGGGAAACTAAGATCAAGTCCAGAATGCTACCTGAAGGACTATTTTTTCTGGGCCTAGTTGGGGAATTAACTACTTGTGAGAAGTTGAAAAGGTTGATAGTCAGGGAGGAGGTGGTTGATTGACCAGTTAATATTAACATCTCCTAAGATGATTGTTTCATTGGTAATATTAGTGGAGAACTAGTAAAGTATGTCTTCAAGAAGGGGAATGTTATTTCCAGGAGGGATATAAAGAGCAGCTATGGCTATGTGTTTGTGGTTGTTTATTTTCAGGAGGACTAGGGATATTTCTGCTGTACCAAATTTTGGTCTATGGTTAGTATAAGAAATTACAGTTAGGAAGGTATTATAAAGTAGTGCTACTCCACTTCCTTTCTTTAGGGTTCTATCATTTCTAATGATACTATAGGTGGGGGTGATTTTGGAATCTTTCAGGTGTGGTTTAAGCCAGGTTTTGGTTACTGCTACTATGTTAGAGTGGTTATTGGTGAGCCAGGAGTGAAATATGGCTTGTATAGGCTTTGGGCATTGATGGTAGTGAGAAGTAGAGATTTGTGGGAAGAGGGAGTAGGGTTTGGATGTTGATATAAAGGCTGGTTTACAGGAGGCCTTGGGTGGGGGTGGATATCACCAGAGAGAATGGTAGAGATAAGTTTGAAAATGAGGCTTGGTAGTTTAATGGAACTTGTAGGATAAAGGTTAAATGACAGGATGTATAAGGTTTTGGGTTTGTGAAGGATGGGGTTGAAAGTTGAGTGACTGAAAAGTTTTATGGTGAAGAGAAAAGAAGTATTTGTTTGACAGAGATGAGGTGAGATATTGGAAGAGTATTGGAAGAGTAACAGGATTCTTTTGTGATGTAAAGATTGGTAGTATGCAGGGTTGGGGTATAAGAAACGTTATGCAGACAGGTTAGGTGTAATAGGAGGAAGAGGGGGAGGAGAACTTGGAGTAAAAAGGATGTAGGTGTTATATGCATGGTCTGGATGATGTGTGAGGAGGTGTTGAGTGAGAAAGGAAGTGTAATGAGTGAGGTGAAAAAGATGAAGTGGCTCATAAATAGGTGTAGGGTGGAGGTAAGGTAGGGGGGAAGATAGGGGTAAAGAAAATGGAATAAAAAGGAGTAGGGATGGTGTATTAAAGGATGAGGTGGAGGAGGGAGCAGTGAGGTGGAAGCTAGGAGGAGTTTTTAAGAGAGGAGGGGAGGTATGTTATGTGGGTAGGGGTGAAGTGATGTAGGATAGGATGAGCAAGACTGTGAGAGTGGTGTAGAGGATATAAAAGTAGAGGTAGTGGGGGCGGGTGAGATTTGGGGGCAGGGTAGGGGAGCAGATTGAGCCCGGAGGGTGAATGAAGTGGGCAGAGCAGAGCCGACAAGAAGGGATGTGTGAGTCCAGAATGTCTGCAAAAAACTTTCAGTGAAAAAAAAACTCCTATTGGGAGAAATGAGCTGCAGGTAAGCCTAAAGTGGGTGTTGTGAGATGTTAAGTTGTGGTTAGTGGGGAGGGTGCACAGTATAAATATTGAAGATGTTTAGCAGGAGACTATGCTGAGAGAAACCTGGAGCAGGGCAGTAGTACACTGGCTAGTAGTTAAGAGTGGAAAGGGAGAGTGCTGCCATCTGGGGATAATTATGGGAGGGAGAAACTGTGAAAATGCTGGCAGGGAAGAGAAAGGTAATGAAGGCGGAAAAGTGTAGGGGTGGGAAACTGCCTATAAACAGCCTGTGTGCACGCCATAGCACAAAAAAAGTGAATTAGAATTACAAAAGTAAGAACCAAGAAGCAGGATTTTAACATACTCTCGATTGGTTACAGTGGGTAGGTAGTTGACTCCAGAGGTGCTTTCTAGGGTATTCAGGTGACCATCCTGCAATCTAGAGGAGCTGGTCAGACCACCATGTAGCCAGTTGGGAGGAAGCACCTGCGGTTTAGCACAGTAGCAATCTGTAATGAAAAGAAAGTAAGTTAGAAGAAAAGAAGCTACAGATACCTGTTGAGTAAGGAAACATAGGAATAGCCTTGGGTGGAAAGTAAATGGGAGAATGGGGTGAGGGATATGCTCCTATAAGTTTACAAGTAGGGGAAGTCAGTACATGGAGGAAACACAGTACAATATTATAGTAGCACTAGCAGTAAAAAGGCAACAAAAATGGCAGGCAGAACATTGAATTCCAGGTTAGCCCTGGAATATTTGTAGATAGATTAACACAATTTGCAGTAACAAGATGAAACAGATACTGCTATAATGGAGTGAGTGGTCACTTTACATTGGGACCTTGTAAGGGCAGATATTAGATACAGCTTCCAGATGTGCTTTTGAGTGGGTGGTTTACTACGGACATGGGAGGTCAGTTACCAGCCCCTTTTTATTTGTTTTTTTACAGTTTGCATCAGGAAAAAATAGCAAAATGCTCATATAATACATTGGCAGAAAGTGAGCATTTGAAAAGCTTTACACCTCTGGTTAGTGAGGTGTTAATAACTTGTAAGTGTATGAGAGCATTACTTTCTGGTTGGTATAGATAATAACAAAAACCTGAGGAGCTTTATGCTCATTTCTTGGTGAAACAGCAAGAGAAACAGCGACTGAAGGCTTTATGCTCTTGCTTGTAGAATACCTGCATGTAGTGTAATAAGTATCATTTGGAAATTTAGAAATAGTGTTGAGCAGAATGTCAGAGGGATTGCAGTATAGTGACACAGATGTAAATGTCCGTTCTGTATGGGGCTGGTAGTTCTGATACTATATGAAATGGGAGGGGTTGGGATGAATTATACCCACATGCAGCTGGTAAAGCCAGAAATAATTAAACAGAGTTTGAGGGAGTCCCGTGATGCGACAAGGTTATGGGTAGCCACACATAAAAGACAGCAAGAGACGCACATATTGTCTGTTGGCTATCCACACGTGTCTGAGACTGGCTCAGCTTGTTGAAAGAAAAACAAGAGGGTGGGCAGCAGGTGAGGCTGGGGAATATAATTATGTAGATAGCAATAAGAGCAGTAAATCAGAGAAAAACAGTATATATATATATATATATATATATATATATATATATATATATATATATATATATATATATATATATATATATATATATATATATATATATATATATGGCACTTCTTGGTTCAATTCTCCTAATGTATGTAACAGTTATCAAAGTAATATGCAAGGTCTATATTACAGAAACCATTCCAGAAGACAACTCAAATACATTAGCAGTGAAGGTATAACAGAGAAAAATTGCAATATATGCCCAATACACTTATGGTCATCAGTGAAATATCCCGAAATAGCTCATAAACTACAGTAATTATTCAGTGATTGTAGCATAAACATACGAACTAGCATAACCTTGATTATCCACTTACCGGCTGACACACAGGCATTTGGAGACTGTAGCAAACAAGGGCCGGGGATAGTATTTAAAAATGGTACCAGTGGGGCGGCCTACAGAACATACAGGTGGAGAAAGGAAAAGGTGGAGAGGGGGAGGGAGCAGTAAGGTGAGAGGGACGGGGGCGAGGTTTGATGGAAATGCAGAGTCAACAAGAAGGGATCTGTGAGACCAGAATGTCTGCAAAAAATTATCAGTGAAAAAAAACTGCTATTGGGTGGAATGAGCTGCAGGTAAGCATAACATGGGTGTTGAGAGATGTTAGGTTGTGGTTAGTGGGGAGGGTGCACAGTATAAGATATTGTAAAATTCAAAAAAAGAGAGAGTTTGTAACCAACTCAGCATAAAAACTTTAATAAAACAAACAACAAAGAGGCTAATAAAACATTAATGTGAGCGCTTTCAGGACAAGCCCTACATCAGACTGATAGAAGCATTTAAAAGCTATGCTTATATACAAGATCTTTAAAGCAATAAACCACTAGTTAATAGTATTTAACCCGCCTCTTCTTGAGGGCTGGTTTTAAAGGGATAATGCCATTCAAGCCTGATACACAATTTCATTTTACAAAATTCTGTTATGTTAACCAAATCCTCCCCTCTAGCATCCATGGCAACCTTTTGTATAGCCATAAATGAAAAATTATGGTCAGGATAGTTTTTCACATGCTGATATAATGCATTATGCAAGTTTTCTTGCCATATAGCTGACAAGTGTTTCAGAATCCTCACCTTCAGTTTACAGTTTGTTTTGCCAATATGATAACTCGTATATACATTACAGTGTGCCAGATAGACCACATTGGCCATCTGGCAATCTGCATACAGATGAAAATCATACCTCTTCTGAGTCACAGGATGCACAAAATAATTATTCTTACTTATATAAAGGCAAGCCTTACATCGTCTTCATGAAAATTTGCCAACTCTATTCAAAACTGGCCTATTACTTCCACCCTTTTGACGTTCATGACATAAGAGATCTTTAAGGTTACTATTACGTCTGAAACCCTGCCAGTCCATCATCACTCAAAAGGATGCCCCAATTCCACTTTATGATATCACATACTCCACTAATGTTGTTGCTATATCTAAATATAACTCGTGATTTACCATTTCATATGCCACATTTATATCTAAATTTATGTTAATGAATTTTCTAAACACATCAAAAATATTGTTTATTAGTGTTAGTATGGTTAATTTTGTTGTACTATACTGTAAATTTAAACTTAAACAGTGCCATATATTGTTATCCTTGTCAGTTTCCAAAGCATTCTTTGATAAACAAATTTCATTCATTAGTATAATGGAGTGTAACTGTTTCCAGTTGGAAGAGTATCTAGGATTTATCCAATTCAACACTATTTCAGTTATAGATGCCTTTATATAAGTTTCAATCTCTAGGAATTTTAACCCCCCTTGTTCCCATTTTCTGATATGGTGAGAATATGCCACTCTGTTTCTTTTGGGGGTACCATAGAAATCTTATCAAATCTGAAGTGATTTCTTTAAGGATTTTATTTCCTGGTGAAAGTATAAGGGCTTGGGCTATATATAATATTTTTAGGTAACAAAACCATTTTTATCAGTTGTAACCTATCATCAAATTTTATAAACAAATTATTCCATTTGCTTATTAATCTCTTAAGTGTGTGGCTTTAGCATAGTTAAGCTGTAAGGTTTCATCTATATTCTTGCCTAGGACTATTCCTAAATAGTCTAGAGTTAAAACTTGGTTTCCAATAATATGATTGACTGGAACCTGTATGTTCTTTTTTATTTAATAATACATATTTTGATTTAGATTTGTTGAAGGAAAGTACTGAGATTTTTTGGAAATTTGTTGTTACAATATCCACTTCACCTAACACTTCCTTAGAATTGAATAAGGTAAGTAAGACATCATCAGCAAACATCATTATTTTAGAAATATATTGGTCATATATATTTATACCTATTATCTTTGGGTTATTATGTATTAAAATGGCAAGTATTTCAGAGCAAATAGGATAGGGGATATGGGACATATTTGTCTAGTACCTCTAGTGATTTGGAATGTTTTGGAAGTAAAGGGACCTAATTTGACATATGCTAGATTATTTTCATAGATTTTCTTTATCATTATTATAAAAAAGGGGGAAATCAAATAACTGTAAGACTTTAAATAAATAACCCCAATTTAAGGAGTCAAAGACCTTTTGAATATTTAGACCTATTATCAATGCTTCATGGTTTCCTCTATTGAGGTAATCTATCAGAGTTAATACTCTTTCAATATTATCCTGTGTATGCCTGTTATGTATGAAACCAGTTTGGTCCTCATTAATTATTTTAGATATGGATATTTTCAATCTATTGACCATAATTAACATAAATAGTTTATAATCATCATTCAACAAAGAAATTTGTCTATATGAGTTGCAATGATTAGGGTCCTTATTCTCTTTTAATATAGGGGAAATTAGAGAATATCTCCAAGAAGGAGGAATAGTTGCTAATGTTTGAACTTCAAAAAAGGTTTTATGTAGGAGAGAGATTATAGAAGAAGGGAACAATCTATAAACTTCGATAATTACGCCATCTATTCCAGGTGCTTTATTAGACTTACTTCCTTTATTCCCATCTATAATTTACTTTTGAGAAATAGGTTTTTGTAGATCTAACTTAAGTTCCTCAGGAATCCTTATGTTGGGAACTATATTCTCTAACTTCTCACATTCATTTGTACTTATTTTATCTTTATGATGCTCTGCATAATGATAATTAATAGCCATCAGAATGTCCCCTATGTCCGAGACTTTTTTCCTTTTCCCTTCATGAAAGATACTATCAATGTTATTAATTTTTGATTGTATCTTAACTTTCATATTAGGTTATGAAGATGCTTAGGAGAGGTAGCATAAGAGCTTAATTTCAGTTTTTCCATAGCTAAATTAATTTTATGGGATAATATTTCACTGTATTTCTTATTTGCTTCTTCTATTTTCCTCTTATTATCTGTAGCAATTAAGTTTTTATTAGATTTAAGAGATAATATTTGATTTTGGAGTTGCTGTAACTCTGAGTCCCATTCTTATAGGTTCATAGGTTCATAGGTTCATACTAGGCTATCTGCCCAAGGGCATTTATAAGCCTAGCCCATAGTTATGTGGCTTTCGCCACCCCTTTAGTTTGAATAAAACTATGCCTATTATTTTGCTGTGCCTCTGTCAAGCAGTGACACTGAAGTAATCCCTGGGGTATATCTGCGATCTCCCATCCATTGGTCAAGATTCCTCTTGAACAAGGCCAGCGAGGTGCTCTGCCTCACATGTACCGGGATTTTGTTCCACAGCATAGGGAGTCTCTGGGTGATGAATCTGTCCCTCCAGCACGTTCTATTAATAACCGTGTCAAGGTTTAAGTCTCCCGCCCTTGTGGTTCTGAGGGTTCTAGATTTTTTGAGGTGAAGCATATTCATCAAATCTGGGTTTGACATGGCCTTATATGTCAGGCACAGGTCACCTCTGAGCAAGCGGTATGAGACTGAATAGAGCTGGAGTTCTTTCAGTCGGGCAGCATAAGACATATTTTTGAAACCCTTTATCCTTTTGGTGAGGAACTTTTGGGGCCTTTCCAGCTGCTGCAGGTGTCGGGTCAGATACATTCCGAATGGGGCATTGTACTCAATCATAGGTCTAATGAGTGATGAGTACAGGGGGACGATGACCTCTCTTGATCTAGATGTGAATCCCTTCATGATCAGGTGGGCAATGTAGAAGGTTTTCCTAACTACTTTAGCAACATGTGTCAAATGAAAGGCTACTGTCAACCTGGGTCCCCAGATCCCTGATGACTTCTTCTGTGCTCAGTGGATTGCCACCTATATGGTAGCTAGGGGTAACCTTGTTTTTCCCGAAGGGTATGACTATGCATTTCTTGGCGTTTAACTTTAGGCCATGGCTCTGGCACCAGTTGTCCGTTTCTGTGAGGCCCTTCTGAAGGATATCTGTGTCAGATGTGTTTTCGACTATGGCGCCCAGTTTGCAGTCATCTGCAAACTTTGTCAGCCATAACCCTCCTGTGTTTGCTTGTACTTCAGAAAAGTAGATGCCAAACAAGAGTGGACCCAGGACTGAGCCCTGTGGGACACCACTTGTGACAGGCTTTGAGTCTGACATGGCTCCAGCAACTCTGACCCTGTGGGTTCTGTCACTTAGCCAGTTTGTAACCCATCTTGTGATGTATGGGTTTACATTCAAGCTGATGAGTTTTTCGATGATACCTGAGTGGGGTATTGTGTCGAAGGCCTTTGCCAGGTCGAGGTAGGCTGTATGGACTGCCTTTCCCTCATCAATGGCCTTGGTGACTGTCTCGAAAAAGTCAACCAAGTTTAAAAGGCATGATCTGCCTTTGACAAAGCCAAACTGGGTTGGATCCAAAGTCTGCAAGTTCCCTATGTCTTTATTTATGAGTTTCATTATGATCCTCTCCATGGCTTTGCAGATAAGGCTTGTCAAGCTAATGGGATGGTAATTTCCAGGGTCGGTGGAGGCACCGCCCTTGTGAAGTGGGACCACAGTGCGTCGCCACTCCTTGGTGCGTATCCTGAGGTGAGGCTAAGATTAAACAGCTGTCCTAACTGCGGGTTTAATTCCTCATTGAGTTCGTGGAGCACACAGCCGGGGACACCATCCAGTCCCATGGATGTTGTGTTTTTTGCCTTGGAGAGAGCAGTTCTTACCTGGGCGTTGGAGATGTTTGGGGGGCTACAATCCTCTGGTATAGATATCTCTCCTTTTGGGGGGGGGGGGAGTTTGCACTGAACCTGTCAGCCAGTATGTTGGCAATGTGTGTAGGTTCAGTAATCTTCACATCATTTTGAACTAATTCTGAGCATATCTGGGAGTTTCCTCCTAGGTTTCTAACATAGCTAAAGAAGGCCTTATGATTGTCTTTTGAGTCCTTGGCGATTTTTCTCTCAAAATTTGCCTTGGATGATTTTATGAGAGCTCTTAGTTTTATTTTCTTTAATTTTATTTTTGTACCAGCTAATGGTTTTACCATATAGATAGATGGGCTTAGTTTTGGAAAACAACTTTATTTATTTTGAGGGGGAATACTACAAACAGACCAAGGGCATGGCTATGGGGGCCTTGTGTGCCCCCATATTCGCAAACTTGGTTATGTTGGAATGGGAAAACCAGCATTTATTTTGTAGTGACTATTACAAATATATATTGTATTACACAAGATTTTTGGATGATATTTTTGTATTATGAAACAGGCCAGTAGAAATTATTAAAGATTTCATAGATTATCTTAACCAATCGAGTGTTTTTTTTTGAAATTCACATATAAAGTCAGTACAGAGCGCATTGCCTATCTGGACACATACATAAGACACACTAATATAGGGTTTCAATCTGAAATATATAGGAAAGATACATTCTCTAATGAGTACTTGGAATACTCTAGTAACCACCCCAGGCATATGTTAAAAAATATTTTTAAAGGAAAGTGCATAAGGGTAGCCCGAATGTCTTCTAATTTTGAGGTTATGGAAAATGAAATAAAATATATAACATCTATGTTTGCAAACAGCGGTTACCCTCTGTCGTTACTTAATGACATTTCTTCTTTTGTCATTAAAGAATGGGGCAAAAAATATCCACCCATTTTGGGCACTGAATTGAACAGCATTAAGGTCCGAATTGACAAGACCGAGGAACTAGCCTTTAATAGAGTTTGTGTACTGACTTATTCACCTTATGTGAATGAAATAAAAAACATTATTGGTAGACATTGGAACACCTTGGTTGTTGATGAAGAAGTTAAAAACGTAGTTGGAGAAAGACCCCGTTTTGTTTACAAAATGGGTAAGAACATCACAAGGCTGTTAGAAAAAATGACAAATGACACTGATGGTTATAGACTGAGTAAAACTACTAGGAAATGTGGGTCTTGCAACCAGTGTTCAGTTATAAATGACATGACAGGTTGTAGACTGGATGATATTAATAAGACTTTTGTGAAATTTAGAAAGGAAATTGTAACAGCAAGAACATTGTATACCTGGCAAAGTGCATATCATGTACTGCCTGTTATATAGGCAAAACTGAAAGACAATTTAGGGAACATATATATGACCATATGTATAAAATTAAGGTCAAAGATACGAAGAATGCACTATACAGACACATAAGTAAAAATGGGAATACACATAGTTTCAAATTTGCCATAATTGATCAAGTTAATATATCCCCTCGAGGGGGTAACTATAAAGCATGTTTGGGCAAAAGAGAAAGTGTATGGCAAATTTTGACAGATGCCACTAGGGAACTATGCTGTTATCATAAAACATACAAGACTAGTTATTTGATGTGCACTGAAGTAGTTTAAATGTTTTTTTATATATACATGTTCCATTTAACATATTTATTATACCAAGTTTTAATTATTTTTAATTTGTTAGGAAGGTTTTAAAGCTTTTTAATGATATCAGTTACTTACTATTAATATTATGGTTATTATTAATATATTAGAGAAAAGTATTTTTACTGTAACAACCCACACTTGTTGTTAAAATCTGATGAAATGTGATGAGATTAATTATAATACGATCAGTTATTTAGTTATGTTGTACTAGCACTTTAAATCTGAGAAATGATTTTGTGGTGCTAAAAAGTTTTTAAATGGAAGTGTTCAAACAGTTTCATTTGTTCTGATGAAGTCTGCTTGTGCAGATGAAAGTGTTTTAACCTTTTGTATTTTTAACCTTTTATATTTTGGACTCGTTGATTTGTGAGAACCATGCTATTAAACGTTTTTCTTAGTTTGAGTCATGGTTCACTCGCTGCTTTACAAAACATAGCATAGACGGAGGGTTGCCGTCTTACAGTTGGAGTTTAAGGTGTTGTTCTGGTTCATTTTTCGTACATATAGATAGACCTTAAGAGAATCCCAAACCATAACTGTGTTTGATTCAGGTTTATTATTAATCTCTAAGAAAAGCTGAAGTTCAGAAGTTATCCAAGATTTAAAGTCTTTAATTTTTGTGATACATGAAGGAATCCTTGAAGTAATAACTAATTGATTGAATTCCATGTGTATTGTTAACAACATGCAATTATGATCTGAAAAGGGACAAGATTGTATTGAAAAGTTCAAAATTTTAGAATAAAGATCTTGTGAGATATAAATTTTATCTGTTCTAGTTTGGGTAACCTGTCTATAGTGCTGGTGTGAGAATAGTAAAGAATTTGGTCCCAAAGCATTAAAGGTATCTTTTAATTTAAACATTTTAACTGTTTGGCTAAGGACAGTAGTCTAGGAGATGTCCTATTGGTAGTTTCTGTAATATCTGTGATACAATTGAAATCACCTCCTAGTATAATATTACCTTTAGAAGTAGTTGTAGTAAAGTCTAAGTGTTTCTTGGCTAGTCCAATCCCCATACCCGGGAACCAGTATAAATTAACCAGGGTCCAATTCTATTATTAAACTTAAGTATAACTAAGGCCATGAGTCCATCATTGTCTGCATGTTTGTAAATGATTTGGGGATTTAAGAAAGTCTTTTTCCATAGAATTGTTACTCCTCTGGTCTTATTTTTATAAGAAGATTGAGCAAGTATTGTGTATTCCTTAGGGTCAAACATAAATGTGTCATTTATTTTAAAGTGTGTCTCTTGGAAAAAAAAACTACTTGAGCCTTGTTTAGTTTAAGATACCTTAGTAGGTTGGTTCTCTTATATGGGTTGTTCAAGCCATTGGTATTTAAGGATATCAAAGTTAAATCCATATCAAAATTCTTTAAAGATAGCAAATAATAAAGGAACTTGTATTAATAGAATCCTGTATACATAATACTCTTCCTGAATAGACAATAGAATATCAATTGTTGTATTTCTATTTATCTCAATCCAGATAACGTTCCCCATGAAAGATAAAAGTAAAACAATTGTGTCAAGCATTTCAGAACTAGAAAAACAGTTAAATAACAAAACATTTGCATATTTCACTCTGATACAAACTTTAATACATCCTATACATGGAATGAGATACATCCCTAGTCTAGCAAACAAAACTAAATCTGCTAGACTACCTATCCCAACCATCAACCTTTGTTGGTTCGAGACCATGAAAACAAAGTAAAAACTGGAGAATATATTATAAATTAAGAGAAAAATAGTAGTGATAAACAACTAATCAGATATTAATTCCAGTTAGGTTTTAGAGATGAGTTACATACACTATTATTAGAAACATTAAACATTTATACAGTAATTATTCACTAAGAAAGCAAGAGACATATTAGGATATATATAATCTGAATTTAGTGCTTAATAGACTAAGGAAACATTCACTTTATTAACAATCTCACTTTATTAACAATCTAAATGATTACCCAAAATACCTAAGCATGTCATCTGTATTAGTTGTAATAAAAACTTAAAATGGCAGAACAAATCAAAAAATCAATTAGCATTTGTATTTACTTGTCCTCTAAATAAATCTTATCATGACAAACTCCAACTAAATAAAAACTTCACGAGAACTGGGTGTTGGCACATAAGTGAGTATGTGTCATTCCCAAAAGATATTAACATAGATTTTTTTAGAAATATTCCATAAGACATATTTATCCTTACTTAGCTCCTAAATGTTTGGAATAGCAGATATTTAAATAACTGATTAAAATCAATAATAATTAACTGGCATCAGTTAATATGTCAAAAATTAGTAAAAACCATTATTTATATAAAACTTACTATGGATAACAGGTCTTAAAAGTGAATGACTCAAGACAGAATTAAGATAGAAATAGCTGTAAATATCTACCATAGTAATACTGAAACTCATAACTTGTTTGTTGTGTTATCACAAGTCTTGGATATTACTGAGCTCTTTCCCTGTCATAAAGTGCTAATATACTAAAATACATGACTTTATAATAACTGAAAACATGACATCTGAAATATAAATAATATCTAGGATACAATAAGGAAATCAACATATTAAATGCAAAGTAATTATAGTTCAATCAAAATTATTCATACATATATTTGCTGGGATTTAGTATGGTGTTTGAGTATCCTTACAGTTATTACCATTAGTCGTAAGCATTTCTTGTAAATGTATAAGCCTATACTAAACACTTGCTAACTGCATAGGAAAGTTATTTATAAAGCTCTACTTATAAAAAAGTCCAGTATATTCACTAGAAATAGTGGATATAATTAACTGTTTACAAGAAAAAATAACATTTCTGTATATATTTGATCACAAAATATAGTCACTATTATAAAAGGGAACCATGAATATATTTGCAGACAGTATAGCTCATAATGCTTGTACAAGAAGCCTACTATGCTATATTAACCAATCAGAGACTTGACATTCACAATTAGGCTTGCATATACACATTAGATGTAATGTAATCTGATCTGCGTGCATAAAATGCATGATGTCATGAGCTAAGTAAGAAAGCATCTGATGTTGTAAATCTTTTGTTCATACATTACAGATAGGACCTCGGTTCCGTCCTCAGAACCGATACGGCCGTTTTCCAGCTCCCTAAAGCCAAAAACTCTCAGCTAAGAACCTACCCACAATACCCTTCTCCTAGATACTCCAGATCTCGTTTGCCATGTTCCTAGTCAGACCTGTTAGCCATCTCTCTCAAAGCTAAGTAGTAAATTGTTGATTTTATGGCAATTTTTTATTCTTCTAAATTATTAAAGTTTTAGTCAAGTTAGTCTTTTTTCACTGTCACCTATAACCTAGGCCTATTTCCTACACTTTTCCTTGGTAATTTAATTTTTTACCCTTTTTGTTACTGTCCCTCTCTCCTGTCTTTGACAGGCCTTCCCTTTTTACTAGTGGTATTCCTTAACTAACATCACTGGTATTTTATTATTTTATCTTTATATTTTAAAGATTGTTATTATTATTACTATTATTATTATTATTATTATATATGTTATTTTATCTTATTCTTTCTAAAGGATAGCATTGTTTTCCTTACCATGTCAGACAAAGCTAAGTTGGGTTTTAAACAGTGTGACAAGTGTGGACGTAAGATGCCTAACTCAGATGCACATGTCCGCTGTGTCTACTGTTTGGGCATGGATCATATTAAAGCTGATTATGACATTTGTGCTAGTTTTAGTAATCAGACACTAGCAGAACATAAGAATAAACTTATTTTAAAAGGTTTACTCAAGACACCTTTCTCGGAGGCTCTTTCTGGGTTGAAGGTCTCACCCCCTCCTAAGACCAAAAAATATAAGGAAAAATGGAGTCACTCAGTTCCTGCATCCCCATCAGTTACAGAACCGAGTTGGCTCCATGCTTCACCAGTGCCCTTGGTGCAGACCTCCTCGGCACCAGTATCTGTGTCCTCTCCCTTGGTGCTGACCATGGTATTTATTACTATTTAGATTCCAACCACGGCACCACTGACTTTGGTGCCATCCTTGGTTCCCACATTGGCTCCAATGACTGTACATGCCTCGGCACCATCCCTGTCCACAGTGCCGACAGTCTCCTCAGCTCCATGGGCTCCGATGACTGTACATACTTTGGCACCATCCCCGTCCATGGTGTCGACAGTTTCCTTGGCTCCATGGGCTCCGATGACTGTACATGCCTTGGCACCATCCCTGTTCATGGTGCCAACAGCTTCTTTGGCTCCATGGACTCCGATTACTGTACATGCCTTGGCACCATCCTTGGCCATGGTGCAGACAGTTTCTTTGGCTTCATCGGCTCCAAAATTGGAATACCTGCTAAGGACAAGATATTCTTCAACTTACGACCTTTTCTTGGGGCAGAGGTTTAGTCCCTTTCTAGAAAGACCTGATTCCCCTTCAGCAGCCTCCTTTAGATCCACTAAGAATTTTTCTGAACTAGACCTAGTGCAGGTTGTGAATCAGCTTCTGGCAGCTAAGGGATTGCCCATTCCAGCTAGACCTTCCTTCCCTCCTGGCTTGGAATCCTTTACCTCATCTTCCCCTGCTTATCCTCCTCCATCATCCTCCATGTTCCCATTACCGATGTCTGCTTTGGTACATACTGTCTCGGCTCTGACAGCAGTGTCTCCCCTGTTGGCACCGACCACCCTTGCTGCATCGGCTACGATGGAGCCGATGCTTTCTCAGAGCGGTGCTTAGACCGTCCGTACCTTGGTACCTAATCCGGCACCTATTTTCCCGCTGGCTCCATCTATGTCCACGGTTCCGACAGCTTCCATTTCTCTCGGAACCCCTCAACTGGAGGTGGGCACAAGTGGGCCTGCTGTACAGGTGATGGAAAGGGCCCTTTATTCCGAAGGCTCACAGCCAGCACCTAGGACACCAGTATCAGAAACCTCCCCTAGCATGCTCCTCTCCCAACCCACTATGTCAGGTCCCTGGGCACAGGAGTCACAAGAATCCCCTGGGAAGGGAGCCCCTTCTCTGGAGTCCTCCTCAGAAGATCCCACTGGGGAGCCACCCCGGAAGAAAAGGTGCAGAGGAAGCACCTTGACTCCTCAGAGGAATCTATCACAGAAGACACTGATTGTGATGAGGGAGAAGGGTCTCCACACTCTCCCCAGATGACGTTTCATTCGGAGACATTCTCAAAATCCTCAAACAGCGGGGGGAATGTAAGTCCACTAACCCTTCTTCTGAAGAAGCTGTGTTTCTGCAGGCCTTCCGTGCCTGGCCATCTACTTCCTGGGTGACCTCACCAGCAGATGATCTTATTAAACTAATTGTGCAGCATGCCTGGAAGACCCTGGACAATGTAGAACCTGTCCGCCGGAGGCCAGACAAAATTTTATCTACACTTGAAGACCAGCCCCATTGGTCCAAGCAGCTGACAGTTGATTCTATGGTCATGGCAGCTGCCACCAAGAGGGAACTGGCAGAAGATAGTTCCACTGACCATCCTGTTTGGACAGATTAGGGAAGCAGACCTATGAATCAGCGTTCGCCATTCGGTCGCTGAATTATCTGGCACACTTTACTCGACTTCAGAGAGACCTAATTTCTGAAATGTGTTCCTCTTTGGTGGGGTACTACTTGATGAGGTACAATGACACTATAGCCTCACAGCTAGCTACCCTTGAATCCATCTCAATCTCCTTGATGCATTTGATATCTCACACCACGAGCTCGAGCTGCCACATCTGGTGTTGTCATGAGACGTAATGCTTGGATGAGATTGTGTGACTTTGCACACCCCTTTAAATCTTCCTTCATCAATGTAACTGTCGACAAATCTGCACTTTTTGCACGTAGTGAGAAAGATGGAAAGACCTTGTCTGCTGTGAGCATATGCTTTTCCAACCCCCAAAGGACCTGCTCCAGGAGCCAGAAGGGAGGAAAGATATGGTTCAAGAAATCCCAAGGATCCTTTTGTGGCACTCATGGTGAACAATCCCCCTGGGGCAGAGGGGGCAACTCATATGGAAGATGCCCCTTTCAGGGTAGAGGGGTCTACATAACCAGGGAGCCAGAGATTCTTTCTCCGGCAGACCCTACCAATGCTCCTGAGAAGTGGCCCGATTGCTTTCCTCTGGAAGTAGTCGGGGGTCATTTTTATCTGCATCTACCAGCCTGGCATCTTATTACTACCGATGTTTGGGTGCAGAGAATAATATCCAGAGGCTACCAAATACCATTCGACTTAACTCCCAGACCCATCAAACAAATTCCTGATGTACCACCCAATCAGAGGGAATCAGCAGCCTTAGAAATAGAAAAACTGCTAAGAAAAAGAGTCATCCAACCAGTCCCACCAGAACAGACAGGATCTGGGTTTTACTCGAGGTTCTTTTTAGTGCCAAAAAAGACAGGGGACTGGAGACCAATCCTGGATCTCAGCCTACTGAACAAATTTATTAAACCTCAAAAATTCTGGATGGTCACAGTACAGTCCATTATTCCCTTCCTAGGGAGGGACAATTGGATCTGTTCTATAGACCTACAAGATGCGTACTACCACATAAAGATGGATCACCACTCACAGAGGTTTCTCTGCTTCTGGCTGAGAGCCAATTACTACCAGTTCAGGGCACTGCCATTCAGTCTCTCGACAGCCCCCCGAGTGTTCATTAAATGTATGGCAGTTATGGTAGCCCATCTTCGACTACAAGGATTCCAGGTATTTCCCTATTAGATGATTGGCTCCTTACTGCAGCCTCTTTTACACTCAAGGTCTCGCTCTCCATTTGGGGATTACAATCAACAAAGACCAAACTCAGATGTTCCCAGTGAAGACACTGGAATTTATTGGAGCGGTCTTCAACACAACATCCTGTCAAGCTTCTCTCCCCCCTCACAGGCTTTTGAAAATAAGACACCAAATTCAAGACCTTCTTCCTCACATGTTTGTACCAGCACATCTTGTACTGCAACTCTTGGGCTCCATGGCAGCTGCCATTACTTTAGTACCGCTGGCAAGACTGCACATGAGAATCCTGCAGTAGCTCCTTTCCGCACAATGGTCGTTGTTAACCCACCCACTCAACCACATGATACGCCTTATAAACCGTTGCAAGGAATAAATGCTATGGTGGATGGAGCCACAAAAGAATCTTTGGTGTTGACCATTCTGTCTTCCCCAACCCACGGCCAGGGTGACCACAGAAGCTTCAATGTTAGGGTGGGGGGGGGCATTTTCAGGGAAAGACTGTCCAATGTATCTGGACCCCCATCAAGGCCAACTTGCACATAAATGTCCTGGAAATGAGGGCAGTTCTCTTAGCGTTGCAAACATTCCATGCATCCCTACCCTCAGGGACCATTGCAAATCAGTCAGACAACATGTCAGTCATCTGGCATATCAACAAAAGAGGTGGAACAAGATCTGACCCCCTGTGTCGGGAAGCCATGAGGATTTGGAACTGGGCAATAGCTTCCAGTCGCTTTCTTACAGCAATGCACATTCCCGGGAGTTCCAACCTTATTGCGGACAATCTCAGCAGGAACATTCTGATGCCTCTCAAGTGGTCCCTCAACTCTGTAATAGCAGATCGGATCTTCCAACTTTGGGGCAAGCCTTGCTGTGACCTGTTCATTTCCCCCTGAACTACAAATGCAGGAGCTATTTTGTCTTGACCCCCCCTCAGGGGGAGCCACCAAGGGATGCTCTAATGCATGATTGACTCCCGGGTCTTCTGTATGCCTTTCCTCCATTTCCCCTCATTACAGAATTTCTCCAGAAAGCTCAGAGGTTGAAAAACAAAGTGATCCTCATTGCTCCCTACTGGCCACGTCAAGTCTGCTTCCCTCTTCTGTGGCCTCATCTAATTCACAGCCCGTGGATCCTGGATCATTCCCAGGACCTATTATCCCATCCTCAGAGATTGATTCATCTGAACCTGCACAGTCTCAAGCTCACAACTTGGTTCCTCCACTTCCAATGATTGCCAGGCTACTTGACATCCCATCTCCTGTTCGTGAAATTCTTCTGGCCTCACACAAACCTTCCACTAGAAAGATCTATTCTAGTAAATGGACTAGGTTCTCTGTTTGGGCCAAAGACAAGAATTTAGACCCTTCCTCTATGCCTATTCAGAATATTCTACAATACCTGACTACTCTTCTACACGCAGGAGCCTCAGCTTCAACGACCACTGTACATTTAGCAGCTATCGCCAATTTTCATAATGGTCTTGATAATTCTTCAATTATGTCACACCACATATGCAAGACCTTTTTAAAGGGAGTATTACATGTTAAACCTCCGGTAAAGCCTCCCTTAGAACCCTGGGACTTGACTCTGGTGCTTCAGTCTCTCACAGGCTCTCCCTTCGAGCCCTTTAATTCATGTCATTTGAAATATTTGTCATGGAAAACCATACTTCCAGTAGCACTCACCTCAGTGAGAAGAGTGAGATGCAGGCCTTGAGCATCAGGAGTCCTTACCTGATCTTCCACACGGATAAGGTGTCCCTTCGTACTGACCCTTCTTTCTTGCCCAAGGTCATTTTTGGCTTTTCCATTAACCAATCTATTGACTTGCTGGTTTTCTTCCCAAGGCATTCTAATAGAGGGGAGTATCTTTTGAACACCCTTGATGTGCACGGGTAGCTGCATTGTTATTTGGACAGGACTAAATCTTTCAGGAAAACAAAACAATTGTTTGTGGCCTTTGCAGGACCCAGATTGGGTAAACCTGTTTCCAAAGTGGCTTTATCCTCTTGGCTTAGAAACATCATTACCTTTATCTACCAACAGAATAAGCTACCCTTACCTTCCAGAATAAAGGCTCATTCTACCAGATCTATGGCTACTTCTGTAGCTTTTCATTCCAGAGGCTCTATGGATGATATATGCCCAGCAGCCACTTGGGCAAGACCTCATACCTTCATATCTCATTACAAATTGGATTTGGCCTCCAGGGGATGAGTATCTTTTGGTTCTATGGTGCTCAGGAATATCCTTCCTTAGGGCCACCCAGGACTCAAGTAGCTGGGGACTTGGTTCTACCTGTAATATATGAACGAACGATTTACAAAATCAGATAAAGACGTTATGTCTTACCATAATGTTCCATCTGTGTTGTAGATCTTTTGTTCATTCATTACTTCCCGCTCTCCTTCCCTCTGCCTGGATTCCTGGTGGACTTTAAGAACTCCTGGTTAGGGTACTTGCTCAGACAGAGCCTCCTACCTTTTTTCCTATTACTACATCTTCTATCTAAGGCGGGCAAACTCGATCTGGAGTATCTAGGAGAGGGGCATTGTGGGTAGGTTCTTAGCTGAGAGTTTTTGGCTTGTGCGAGCTGGAAAATGGCTGTATCAGTTTGGAGGAAGGAATCAAGGTCCTATCTGTAATGAATGAACAAAAGATCTACAACACAGATGGAACGTTATGGTAAGACATAACTTATTTTTCACTTCTTAGATTTTAAACTGACATTTTCCCACCCAGCACACTACACAGTACAGTTTCCTGACCTCACTTTAACT
Organism: Protopterus annectens; assembly: GCF_019279795.1. NCBI lineage: Eukaryota > Metazoa > Chordata > Ceratodontiformes > Protopteridae > Protopterus > Protopterus annectens. Next base: position 551,757,320 of record NC_056726.1, on the reverse strand, counting down.
GTATCACAAAGTCTGCTTATTTACAGTAACAAATGCAAAGTTTAACTATCAGATACTTCCAAACAGTAAATAACATTCAATGCCATTGAGAGAGAAAACAGCACTTTAACATTAAACTCTACAGGAAACATAACTTGTAACCATTTAAAAACCTTGTGCCATAAAACATACAAGCATATAACTGTCAGAGAGACCCAATTTATGTCAAAAGCCGGTAAACAGCTTTTTGTTCACACAGATGCCAATATATATTCTGAAAGAATCAGAAGTTATAAGTATTAAAAAAAAACTATTTAATACATACTATATCATAGATATGCCCTGTCATCCCATGTATCCAAAACAGTTTTGATAAATAATCTAAGCAGTGACTATGCGTGTGTAATAACTCAGAAGAGCATTTAGCAGGGCAAAGGGCTATATATTATTTGAAATAAAACATATCTTAAGGTCATAAAAGCAAAGATAGCTTACTGTTCAGTTATATCACTCAATAAACCAGTAATATTATACTCCATCATCTTCTTTCGGCTGTTCCCATTAGGGGTCGCCACAGCGGATTACCTGTTTCCATTTCTTCCTGTCCTCTGCATCTTGCTCTGTCACACCAACCACTTGCATGTCCTCTCTCACCACATCCATAAACCTTATCTTAGGCCTTCTTCTTTTCCTGTTACCTGGTAGCTTCATCCTTAGCATCTTTTTCGCAATATACTCTGCATCCCTCCTCAGCACATAGATTCATAGGTTCGTACTAGGCTATCTGCCCTAGGGCATTTATAAGCCTAGCCAGAGTGTGTGTGGCTTTCACCACCCCTTAGGATGAGAATACTACGCCCTTTTAGGGTTTAGTTTACTGTTCCTCTGTCTAGTAGTGACACAGAGATGACCCCCGGGGTAAACCTACGATCTCCCATCCACTCGTCAAGATTTCTCTTGAATAGAATCAGCGAGGGGCTCTGCCTAACATGGACTGGGATTCTATTCCAGAGTGTAGGGAGCCTCTGGGTTATGAATCTGTCCCTCCAGCATGTCCTATTTATTTCTATGTTGAGGTTTAAGTCTCTTGCTCTCGTGGCTCTGATGGATTTGGATTTTCTGAGGTGGAGCATGTCCATTAATTCCAGATTGGACATGGCCTTGTACGTCAGGCACAGATCACCTCTGAGTAGGCGGTATGCGACTGAATAGAGCTGGAGTTTTTTCAGTCGGGCAGCATATGACATATGTTTAAGGCCCTTTATCCTCTTGGTGAGGATCTTTTGGGGTCTTTCCAACTGTTGCAGGTGTCAGGTGAGATACATCCCAAATAGGGCATTGTACTCAATCAGTGGCCTGATAAGAGAAGAGTACAGGGGCACAATGACCTCTCTTGATCTAGATGTGAAACCCTTCATGATAAGGTGGGCAATATAGAAGGTCTTCCTAACCACTTTGGCAATGTGAGTGTCAAATGAGAGGTTACTGTCAACCTGGGTCCCTAGGTCCCTGATTACCTCTTCCGTACTTAATGGATTACCACCTATGTGGTAATTTGTGGGTACCTTGTTTTTCCCAAAGGGTATGACTATACATTTTTGGCGTTCAGCTTAAGGCCATGGCTCTGGCACCAATTATCCGTTTCTATGAGGCCTCTCTGAAGGATGTTTGTGTCCGCTGGAGTATCAATTATGGCCAGTTTTCAGTCATCTGCGAACTTTGTCAGCCACAATCCTCCTATGTTTGCCTGTACCTCGGAAAAATAAATGCCGAACAAGAGGGGTCCCAGGACTGAGCCCTGTGGGACACCGCTTGTGACTGGCTTAGAGTCTGACATAGCTCCAGCAACTCTGACCCTGTGGGTTCTGTCCTTGAGCCAGTTTGCAACCCATCTTGTGACATATGGGTTTACATTTAAGCTGGTGAGTTTGTCTATGATGCCCGAGTGGGGTATTGTGTCAAAGGCTTTTGCAAGGTCAAGGTAGGCTGTGTGAACTGCCTTGCCCTCATCAATGGCCTTAGTGACTGTTTCAAAAAAGTCGACCAAGTCCAAACCAACGTAATCTTGCCTCTCTGGCTTTGTATCCAAACTTTCCAACCTGGGCTGACCCTCTAATATACTTATTCCTAATCCTGTCCACCCTTGTCACACCCAGTGCAAATCTTAACATCTTTAACTCTGCCACATCCAGCTCAAACTCTTGCCTTTTTGTCAATGCCACTGATTCCAACCCATATAACATAGCTGGTCTCACTACCCTCTTGTAGACCCTCCCTTTCACTCTTACAGGTACTCGTCTGTCACAAATCACTCCTGACACTCTTCTCCACCCACTCCATCCTGCCTGCACTCTCTTCTTCACCTCTCTTCCACACTCACCGTTACTCTGAACTATTGATCCCAAGTATTTAAACTCATCCACCTTCGCCACCTCTACTCCTTGCATCCTCACCATTCTTCTATCCTCTCTCTCATTCACACACATATATTCTGTCTTAGTCCTGCTGACCTTTATTCCTCTTCTGTCTAGAGCATATCTCCATCTCTCCAGGGTCTCCTCCACCTGTTCCCTACTCTCACTATAGATCACAATGTCATCTGCAAACATCATAGTCCATGGGGACTCCTGTCTGATCTCGTCTGTCAACCTGTCCATCACCATTGCAAATAAGAAAGGGCTCAGAGCTGATCCTTGATGTAAACCCACCTCCACCTTAAACGCATCCGTCACTCCCACCGCAGACCTCACAACTGTCACACTACCCTCGTATATATCCTGTACCACTCTTACATACTTCTCTGACACTCCTGACTTCCTCATACAATACCACAACTCTTCTCTAGGCACCCTGTCATATGCTTTCTCCATGTCTACAAAGACACAATGCAACTCCTTCTGACATTCTCTGTACTTCTCCATCAACACTCTCAGAGCAAACATCACATCTATAGTGCTCTTTCCCGACATGAAACCATACTGCTGTTTACTAATCATCACATCCCTTCTTAACCTAGCTTCCTCTACTCTTTCCCATAACGTCATGCTGTGACGGATCAATACTAATATACTAAAAACAGTTACTTAATTTGTATATGGACAAGAAATGAAAAAGCAAAAAGAGAAAGAAAAGCAATAAGAAAAATATTGTCATGACATACCTTACTTGAAGATTTAGCAAGTATAAAACAAATTAAAGTCCAGTTGCAGTAGATGCTTTGAGAGATTTAGTGGGAACAGCAATCTTTGACTCAGTTTTTTGTTTTTTCTTTATAACATCAGTCCAAGAAGATTTATCAGTAACTCTCTTCAGAGATGCAGATGCCCATTCCATATCTTCAGGTAAGGAAATAATGTTATTGTTTTTAATAAAGGCAGTGGCTTCCTCTAGGGCACTAAATGATCTCATTTCATTCTGATATAGAATTTTTATTCTGGCAAGAAACACAAGCTGAGTTTTGATGTTATTCTGCTTTAACAGTTTTATTAATGGCCAAGCTTTTTTTTTCCTTTGTTCCAAAACCCTGGTAGAATAGTCATTATCAAACCTAATTGGGTTTTGATTAAATTTTAATGGACTTTTTCTCCAGGCAGATTTTAAGACCAACTCCTTGTCCAAATAAGATAGAAACTTTATGAATATTGATCTGGGTGTGACATTTCATTTGGGTGTGACATTTCATTTGGGTGCGACATTTTATTTGGGTGTGCCTTTTCATTTGGGTATGACATTTCATTTGGGTGTGACATTTCATTTGGGTGCGACATTTTATTTGGGTATGACATTTCATTTGGGTGCGACATTTTATTTGGGTGTGATATTTCATTTGGGTGTGACATTTATTTAGGTATGACATTTCATTTGGGTATGCCATTTCATTTGGGTGTGCCATTTCATTTAGGTATGACATTTCATTTGGGTATGCCTTTTTATTTCGGAGTGACATTTCATTTGGGTGTGACATTTTATTTACATTGGTCATACTTCTTTGATGGTGTGAGTTCCTGTATTATTTTTCTGCTACTTGTGATATTGTCTAGAATTACTACAAACTAATAACTGTCATAGTATCAGAATACATGCTTTTTATAGCTGTTATCTCTTAATTAACAGAGAACAAAAAATGCACAACAGCTCCAGCTATCCTACAAATAAAATATGACATATGAAAAAAAGAAGTTATGTCTTATCATAACGTTCCATCTGTGTTGTTCATCTTCTTTCATCTTCTTTCATTCATCACTGATGGGTTTGGTTCCCGGGTTCATCAGCAGGCAGGGTCACCCAAGAGGTAGAAGGCTGGGCGTGGAAAGCCTGCAGGAAAACGGACAAAGGGTTGGAGGACTTTCAGTCAACTCTCTGTTTTAGCATTTCCAGGATGTCTCCGAAGGAGACATCATTAGGAGGTGACCGTGGGGACCCTTCACCATCATCGTAATCTGTGTCTTCCATTAAGGACTCCTTGGGTGAGTCCATGTGCTTCCTGTTGCACATCCTCTTTTGAGGGAGCTCTTCAGTGGGGGTCTCTGAGGAGGACTCGAAAGAACGGGTACCCTGAATAGGGGTGTTCTGTGGCTTCTCTGCTTGGTGCCCTGGGGGGCTGGTCTGTGGCAGCTGTAGCTCAGGGGGTGAAAACTGGGTTTCCAACATTAAAGGAGTGCTTCCAGAAGTGAGAGCTCTCTCCATTGCATGGAAAGCAGGTCCACCCGAAGAGGGATGGGAGCCCGGAACCGAGAAATACAACCTCGGTACCGGGGTCACAACCCACTCCAATCAACCCGCCTCCACGGATGGAGCCTCAAGCAGGATTGGTGCGGACGTGGCCATCGGCACCAAGGATGGAACCGAAGACAAACATGGCACCGTGTCCCGAGCCAAGGCAGCTGCCCACCAATCCCTAGATTGAGAAAGGACCGGTTCCATAGGAAACGAAGACCAAAGGGACAAATCTGGAGCCTGAGTGAGGTCCACTATAGGTGCCGAGGAGATGGGTTCAAAGAGGGACGTCAGAGCAGAAGGCTTTGGAACTGAAAAGGTAGAAGGAGGAGTGTAATAAGGAGTCCAAGGAGAAACCAACCCAAGTCCTGCAGGCGGATGGGTCTAAGAAAGTGTGGTTATCCCCCTGGCTGCCAACAGCTGGTCCACAAGATGCACCACATCATGTTCTGACAGGCTTCTGGTGGATCTAGTGGATACTCCGGATGAAGAGTCAGGTCGGTCAATGAACGGGCTATACATCTGGCCCAGAAACAGATCTACGGAAGGGGAGTATAGGGTCCATGGTGTAAGGCCTGCCGGCACCAAAGTCTCAAGTTTTGAGACTGGGAGTAATGGGGTCAAATCCAACTTGGTCAGAACAACGCTCGGTGCTGAAGTGGCACTCAGAGCCGAAACTTTCTGTTCCATAATCGTAACTGATGAAGGCATCGAAGGTGTGCCCTGAGCCATAGTGGCCATAGTGGCCACAGGTGTAGTAGTCATAGTGAGGTCTATCATCGGTGCCGGAGGCAGGACAAGTGCCAAAGCTGGCACTGGTATTGTATGTTTCATGATCCTCGGAGCAGACAAGGACAGAGCCGTAGAAGCATAATTATACTCTGAGGACAATTTTGGGACCTTAGATTTCACAGGCTTACCTTGATCACCTGATGATGATGAGGGAACCAAGTGGGACCTCTTTTTGTCTTTAGTAGGAGGGGTTGAGACCTGCATCGCAGAAATGGCCTCTGGAAAGGGAGACTTAAGTAACTCTTTCAGTATCAGTTTATTTTTGTACTCATTAGGAGTGCATTGACTGAAACTCTGACAAATGTCACAAGGGGGTTGCACTGAAAGATGATGCTCCCCCAAACAGTATACACAATCATCGTGAGAATCACTGTTAAGTAACTTACCATTACATGAAGCACAATGCTTAAAACCTGAAGTATCTTTCTTATCTGACATCTTGACAGAAAGACATCACAGGCAAACAGTATAACCAGCCAGAACTACTAAGCTAAACACAGTTCCAAAAAGCCACACAGTTGTATCACTACACAGCTATATATAAGAAAAACAGAAAAATCTTACTGAAAAAAACATGAACAGGCTAGGACAGAAGGGAAAATACCAGCTATGGTATTGAAGGAATACCACAAGGGTAAGGGAGGGAAGGCCGTACCAACAACAGTACTTGAAAATTTACAAATGGTAACAACAGGTAGAGCAGAGAAGAAAGATTAAGGTCTGACAGAAGAAAAACACACTACAGATACTAATTGCTCAGTATAAAGGAATTTTTATTTTATTTATTTATTTTATTTTACATTTGTTGACCGGGCTAGTCTAGCTAGATATATGTCCATTTTCAGTAGAGGCCCGGGGAGATAAGCTCCAAAATTTGAGATTAATTTAACAATCAGGAAAATAACATGAAAATAACATGAAAGTAGAAACATAAAACAAAAAGCATTATAACTGTTGTCAAGGTTATAGATTGTAAAAAATACAGTAGTTACAACAAAAAGAGAAAAAGAATTTGTGACAAAGATACTGTTACAAATGACATTCAGAACGATTATTAGCATAATGTATTTTTTTTTTGAAAAAGTAGGAAAGGAGAAATAGATCAAAAGTTTTCCACACAAAATATCAAATAAAGTTCCACTTACCTGAGAGCTTGGCTAAAATGCGGCTTTACGGCTACGTGGCAAACAAGATCTGAGGTAACAGGGAGAAGGCCATTCTGGGTAGAAGCTTAGCTTGAGAGTTTTTGGCTGGGGCGAGCTTGGTAAAAGGGCCGACTTGGTTCCAAGGGCTTGGAACCGAACCCATCAGTGATGAATGGAAAAAAGATTAGCAACATCATATTATATCCTATCTCATTGATACCTTTTGTTTTCAGAATATAAGCCTGCTGGAAAGCAATCTGAATGTTATTATGAACATTGCAAGCTGTTTAAGTGTAAATATACCATAGTTAAATATAAAATGCCACATACCTTACATATAAAGAAATTGGCACAACGGTATTTAGGATGATAACATATGACCAAAACATGAGGAATCCAGAGAAAGAGGAATTAGAAACATCTTCAGGCCAAGGGAGAAAGATTTTAAAATAGTATCCCACTTTGTATTCCCACACAGAGTTGCCAATGGACAGACAACTACACATGAAGGCCAAAAATCCAAAGATCTGTTAAAATGAATAAGACAAATTAAACTTTGAACTGGATAAATAGTTAAAAACAATAAACAAAAATCTTCATAAGCATTTTTTTTTTTTTATTGCAGTTGGACATTCTGTTTTGTCGTATAAATCAATAGGGATACATTTTTGAAGGTATTTTAGGTTGATAGATTATATTACTACTAGGCTAACTGCCCTTGAGAGCCATATTAAGCCTAGACAATTATCCCTTGCGGGGCTCAAACCCTGCACCTTGTGTTTGTAAGGCAACACCTTAACCATTAGGCCACCCTCCTTTTCATTGTTTGACACAAATAAGAACAGGTAAAAGTAAACAAATGACCCATAACAGGCTGAACAGCATTATTTCCTATGTTAAAATGTAATTGTTACTTTTCTGTTCACTGAGAAAACAAAGTAATGCTTTTTTACCATTCTGCTTTCAGGAAGGACAGATTAGACAAATTAAGTACAGTAGAGAGTTGATTATCGAAACAAACTGGGACCTAGGGTAGTTTGGATAATAATAGTGCCTTTTTTAGGCAAGGCTCAAATTCTAAACCTACCACCCTAGAACATAAAAAAGGAAAAAAAACTAAGGGTAATGCTGCTCAATGCCAGAAGTCTAAATCTCAAAATGCACGCACTCGAGGCCCTTCTCAGTATGGAGAACATCGATGTCTGTGCTGTGACAGAAACCTGGTTCAAGGCTCCTGAGAGCACCCCAGCACTATCAGGTTTTACCTCATATCATGCGTTCCGGCCCCAAAATCCGGACAATACCAAGAAAGGAGGGGGGGTATCCATATTCATCAAGGACACCCACACCTCAAGACTGGTGGCAACGCACGATGCATCGGAGACCATCCAGGTGCAATTAACCATAGGCAAGACTGCTCTGCAAATTGTAGCATGTTACAGGCCACCCTCACAAACTCAGGAACCTCACATGGCCTTCCTGAAAACACTGGAGGGAATAAATGTATCACCAAACACCATCATACTAGGTGACTTCAATTACCCTAATATAGACTGGGAACACTACTCAAGCCCAAACACCCTAGCCCAAAAGTTCTTGGAATTCATAAACTCAAATGCCATGGAACAACTAGTCACCATCCCCACAAGAGGAGAAAACATACTTGATCTCATCATCACGAACATGGGAGCACAATGTTCAACACCGAAGTATACCCCTCACTGGTGAGATCAGATCACAAACTAATCTCGCTGGAGGTCCTCATCCCACCCCACCTGAAATAAAAAGACCACAGTAAAGAACTTCTCGAAGCCGACTTCACACTTCTAAAGACTAGTGTGGTCTCCTTTAAGGCCCCGAGCCGGGAAAACAGTACTCAAGCCGCTGAATCACTTACAAATGCCTTCTACCAGCACCTGCAGGACTGCATGGATAAGGCAATCCCAAGCAAAACAAAGACTCTTTGTACCAAAGGCAAGCGTCCAGTCTGGTGGACCCCAGCCATAAACAAACTCTACAACAAAAGGAGGAAGCTACTACAAGATAGAGCAAAATCCTTAAAAGGTAAGACACCTTTGATCACTATAAGTAAAAAACTAAGAGCTCTCATAAAATCATCCAAAGCAAATTTTGAGAGAAAAATAGCTAAAGACTCAAAAGACAATCATAAGGCCTTCTTTAGCTATGTTAGAAACCTGGGAGGAAACTCCCAGATATGCTCAGAACTAGTTCAAAATGATGTGAAGATTACTGATCCTACAGACATTGCCAACATACTGGCTGACAGGTTCAGTGCAAACTTCTCCCCCCCAAAAGGAGAGATATCTATACCAAACGATTGCAGCCCCCCAAACATCTCTAACGCCCAAGTGAGAACTGCTCTCTCCAAAGCAAAAAACACAGCATCCATGGGACCTGATGGTGTCCCTGGCTGTGTGCTCCACGAACTCAACGAGGAATTAAACCCACAGCTAGGACAGCTGTTTAATCATAGTCTCACCTCTGGATATGTACCCAGGGAGTGGCGCACTGCAACTGTGGTCCCACTTCACAAAGGCGGTGCCTCCACTGATCCTGGAAATTACTGGCCCATTAGCTTGACAAGCCTTATCTGCAAAGCCATGAAGAGGATCATAATGGACCTCATAAATAAAGACATAGGGAATTTGCAGACTTTGGATCCAACCCAGTTTGGCTTTGTCAAAGGCAGATCATGCCTTTTAAACTTGGTTGACTTTTTCGAAACAGTCACCAAAGCCATTGATGAGGGAAAGGCAGTCCATACAGCCTACCTCGATCTGGCGAAGGCCTTCGATACAATACCCCACTCGGGTATCATTGAAAAACTCATCAGCTTAAATGTTAACCCATACATCACAAGATGGGTTGCAAACTGGCTGAGTGACAGAACCCACAGGGTCAGAGTTGCTGGCGCCATGTCAGACTCAAAGCCTGTCACAAGTGGTGTCCCACAGGGCTCAGTCCTGGGCCCACTCTTGTTTGGCATCTACTTTTCCGAAGTACAAGCAAACACAGGAGGGTTATGGCTGACAAAGTTTGCAGATGACTGCAAACTGGGCCATAGTCGAAAACACATCTGACACAGATATCCTTCAGAAGGGTCTCACAGAGACGGATAGCTGGTGCCAGAGCCATGGCCTAAAGTTAAATGCCAAAAAATGCATAGTCATACCCTTCGGGAAAAACAAGGTTACCCCTAGCTACCATATAGGTGGCAATCCACTGAGCACAGAAGAAGTTATCAGGGACCTGGGGACCCAGGTTGACAGTAGCCTGTCATTCGACACCCATGTAGCTAAAGTAGTTAGGAAGACCTTCTACATTGCCCACCTTATCATGAAGGGATTCACATCTAGATCAAGGGAGGTCATAGTCTCCCTGTACTCATCACTCATCAGACCAATGATTGAGTACAATGCCCCATTCGGAATGTATCTGACCCGACACTTGCAGCAGCTGGAGAGGCCGCAAATGTTCCTCACCAAAAGGATAAAGGGTCTCAAAAATCTGTCCTATGCTGCCCGACTGAAAGAACTCCAGCTCTATTCAGTCGCACGCTTGCTCAGAGGTGACCTTTGCCTGACATACAAGGCCATGTCAAACCCAGATTTGATGAATATGCTTCACCTCAAAAAATCTAGATCCGTCAGAGCCACAAGGGCGGGAGACTTAAACCTCGACACGGCTATTAATAGGACGTGCTGGAGGGATAGATTCATCACCCAAAGACTCCCTATGCTGTGGAACAAAATCCCGGTATATGTGAGGCAGAGCACCTCGCTGGCCTTGTTCAAGAGAAATCTTGACCAATGGATGGGAGATCGCAGATATACCCCAGGGATTACCTCAGTGTCACTGCTCGACAGAGGCACAGCAAAATAATGGGTATAGTTCCCCATACTAAAGGGGTGGGGTAAGCCACAAAACTATGGGCTAGGCTTGTAAATGCCCTCGGGCAGATAGCCTAGTATGAACCTATGAACCTATGAAACATACATTGAACCTGATAAAAACTTCTAAAATCTTGTTTTTTTCTGCATGCATTTTCAACCATTCATTGATTCCAGTGGACAATAAAGAATATTTTTCACACACGAGTGGGCTGCAAGCTCAAAAAACACGCACAAGCAAATATGTATAACATTTAAATATTCAGATTTATGATGTTTACTACCTGAAAACATTGGAGGCTGCGTTCCGATAACTGACATTTCAGATAATCGGAGTGGATAATCAACTCTCTGCTGTAATTTGAGATAACTATTCTAGTATATTTCTAGACTTTTTTCTTACCTTGCTGACCAGATGCTAGGAACAGTTTTCACCAATTGCCTACAGACCACATTCATTCTGTCCTTGGGTGAGACCATGTGGGGAGGACCAAACCTAGATAACCATCACACTTTTGGCAGTGCTGTGTAACTCCCAGCAGACCATAATGTTACCATGTCTAATGCCCATAAACTCGCCACTCCTTTTACTGAAGAAGGTGAAGAGGTGCATGATACCATACTAATGAACCATATAACAGCTCTGGGAATGGTGTGGTGTGCACTGTTCTTTGTGAATTTAGCTTACATCCTCACCTGGGATAGGATCACGAGCCTTTGGCTACACAGTGTCATCCACACTGGTTGGCCATAATGAAATCAGGTCTGCTAATTGAGCTTAAAGAGCCACTAGCACACATGGCCCATATGGCCTCCCTCTATGCCAATGGGCTTGCCATTTAATAAGCCTTTTACAAAGAAGATACATCTTTTCAAGAATTGCTCTATGACCTTTATTACCCATGTTTAGCATCAATTGCATGGATTTTGCTTTAACATTTAATACCCTATTTCTTTGATTTGAAGCTGCCCACCATACTTTAGCAGTCTTAGTATCTCAACCGGTAGCACACACCCCTTTGGTGCTGGAAGATCAAAAGGCTGTGGGTTCTATTTCCACACCAGGTAGTTGTAATATTTTTCCAGTACTGATTATGCAGTGCAATATGAGGGAGGGGTGCTGCACTCTTGAGTGCGCTGACCTTCAAATAAGATATTAAACCAAGACCCCATCTAAGTTGATGGTAGCTCAGGTGGATGTAAAATATCTCATGACACATACAAAAGAGACTGGGAAATTCCCTGGTGCCCTGGCCAAACTTCAACTATTTAGTAAGAATACCACCTTGGGTCACCTCTAACTAACCCAGTCAAAAAGTGTAGATAAGTAAATTAAATTATAGCCACCTTCTCTTAGAAGCTGTGTGAAAAAAGAATACCTTAGTAAAAGATACCCCCTAAATAAAAAAACACCCTCTCAGAGAGACCATGACTTTTAATGGAGGTGAAAACTGGCAATGGTCACAGAGCAGATAGAAGGTGCTGAATACAAACTGGGTTTGGTATATACCAGAACGGGAAGGAATGTAACTGAACAGCCACTTGCACACGCCTACAACTTCACTCATTCTCTCATTCTTTAGTTTCATTCATAAAGCTTGGCGGCACTATAAATACTATTAGTGAATGAATGAATAAATGAATGATGTTGCAGCTTTGATTATGCATGTCCACAACTTCATTTATTTGTTAAATGAAATAAACTATATGCCTAACTTTTGGATACAATATCAACATCCCCCTCCTGTCTTTTAATATCAAGGCATTATAATATTAAAAGGGAGAGAGAGATGCTGAAAATCTCTCCTCAGTATTTATCATTTAACTGGACAAGTATTTTTGTGTGCTATGGAAAATACTATTTTAGTTGAAGGAATACATTCTGTTGTATTTTATTTATTTATTTATTTATTTTATATTTGATTACCGGTGCCCACTTTCAGCAGAGACCCGGGGACAAAAGCTCCACATACATGATAAAAATACAAAAGTCAGAGATGAGTACAAATTAATAGAGCAAACAATAGTATATCAAGGCATAGTATGATGAGAAGTTACAGAAGTATACAATATATAGAGTGTAGAATAGTAAAGGAGAAAATATAATGTATTTGAGTAAGAAAGTGCAGTAATACTATATACAGTTATATGGATACATTTAAAAATACAATTCATTATGGTAGTTTTTTTTTTCTGTGTGTTTGACCTTTGAGTAGTGCCAGTTGAAGATTTATCTGAATGGTGGTAGTAGGGTTAGGCATGGTCAGCACAGGTACATTGCCAGATGAGACTGAGGTGGGCTTTTAACTGGGTTTTAAAGATGGGTCTGCTGCTTTGCAATCTGATATCTGGTGGAAGAGAATTCCAGATTTTAGCAACTGTGTAGGAGTAGAAGGATTCACCAGCACAGGATTCACCAGCACTGTGTCTACACTTAGCTACTTCAAGAAGGGCTTTGTCTGTGGAGCTTAGCTGGTGATCAGAATTGTGAAAGTTGAGTAAGCCTGAAAGAACAGGAATCTTGTTTGGGTGGTACAGCAAGTAATGAGCCATGGAAGTTGGTTATAGTTCAGTAAGTTGGGGAGTTCTAGCCAACCTAGTTGTTTTGGTGAGAGACAGTGGTGGGAGCAGAAATTAGCGCTGATGCAAATCTAGCTATTTTATTATAGCACATGGACAATTTGTGTAGGTATGTCTTGTTAAGTTTTGTTAATACAGGGGATGCACAGTGCAATATAGAGAGAAGGTGAGACTGGATATAGTAATTTTGGTCTTTTTGGTTAAATAGTTTTTGCAGCGGTATAGGGTTCCAGGATTTTTATGGACTTTGAATATGGTTTGTGCTACATGTTTGTCAAACTTTAGGTTTTGGTCAATTATTACACCAGAAAGCTTAGCTTGTGATACTGGGGAGATTTGGTTGTTATTGGCAGAAATGATACAGAAAAGAGCAGACGAGTCAATAGTTTTGGTCGGGTGGAAAAGCATAAGTTGAGTCTTTTGGGGGTTAAGTATTAGTTGTGAGTTTTTTAACCAGTTTTTGATATTGGAGATGTCCTCTTGGGTTTTAGTCTGGAGTGTGGGGGCTCAGCAGATCAATGTAGTACCATCTGCATATTGGACTATTGTATCTTGCTGGGTGGCAGTGTGGAGGGTGTTTGTGAAGATATTAAACAGTAGGCATCCCAGAATGGATCCCTGTGGTACACCTACTGTTACTGAGAGAAGGGGGAGAGGGAATTATGCTACTTAACTGCTTATTGGCAGTTGGATAGGTAGTCTTGAAACCAGAGCAAGGAGGGGTTGTTTAGGCTGAGTTCGGCAAAGATAGTAAGTAGTTGGCTGTGGGATACTGTATTGAATGCTTTATGGCAGACACTAGGTTTCCTTGGTTCCTATATTGATTGACAGTATTGGTGAAGGATACGAGTGCTGTGGTGGTGCTATGGAATGGGCGAAAGCCGTGTTTGGGTGTTGGTGAGGAGATTATTTGCAAGTAAATGTATCATCAGCTTAGAATGGATACATTTTTCAAGGATTTTTGATAGGGGGATAAGATTGCTATGGGGCGATAGTTGGTAAATTTGGTTGAGAGACCACCTTTGTGTAAGGGCATTATGTAGGAGATTTTCCGAAGGGCTGGAATTGTATGCTCGTTGATAGACTGGTTGATAATTATCGAGATGGGATGAGCTATAGCACTAGTGGCAATTTTGAGGTACTCTCCAGGGAGTTTGTTGATTGACAAAGTGGTGGGTTTTAGTGTAGTGAGGTGCTTGTATATTGTGCTGGTAGGGACTGGTTTGAGAGTGAATGGAGGGTATGAATTTGGGTTGTTGATTGGTTGCGGGTGAGTACAAGGCTGGCTGTTGCTAGTTAGGTTAAGGATGGAAGAAGTGAAGTAGTTGTTAAATTGGGTATCTATCTCTATATTATCTCCTCTGACATTGGGGGGAGGGAGGTAGTAGGTTTGCCTGGTTGTAATACTTGGTTGACAGCTGCCCAAAATTTTGGGGGTCAGTAGTATGTTTTACTTGTAGCTCTGTGCAGTGATTTTTCTTATCTTGCCTTATCTGTTTTTTTACTATAGGAGTGCCCATCGCAACTCCAGTTAGCAGTAAATATGGCACTTTATCAAAAATAAAAATATTGTTTGTTAACACTGTTTCCAATAGGTTACAAATATTCTCTATTTCTTTGCTGTGCATTTTGACTTCACCATTCAAAAAATCACGAATAGCATTAATCCCATATTCATTGGGAATAACTGTAAACAGTGATGTAATGTCCAAGGACACCAAGATATAGTTTTCTCCTATATTATTTGAATGCCAATCATATAAGTCTTGTAGGAACCTGTTGGTATCTTTCAATACTGTGGAGCATTTATCTAGATGTTTCCCTAATACTGTTTGCAAGTATTTAGAAATTGGTTCCGGTCACCCAACCACACCCTGAGACTATAGGTCTCAGTGGTGGATCTACTAAACTTTTATGTATCTTTGGGAAGCCATGCTGGCTGAGGCATGTGATCTTAATAGTACTCCCTTTTTAAACTGTGAGAAGAATGACTTTTTTCATGTACTGACGAAGGGTGTTGACCCGAAAGCTTTGCAATAAAGGATTTTGCGTGTATAGTATTGGTTTAATTTACAGTATTTATACAGTACCACCAATTTTGTGACTGGAACTATGAACCTATGAACAGACACCTGTAGTGTCGCACCTCTGTTGTGCAGTGCCCACTATACTACCATACAGGAAAAGTCATGAAGATAACAGCAAGTCCTGTTACAGGGCTATAACTCACATCCCTTCAATCTTAAGCTCTGTGCTTTCAAAGTATAGGTAAACAATCCACTTATGCTGTACTAACAAGCATAGTAAAAGGATCAAAACATGGCATGTCTACAACTAATGGGGTTTGTCCTTTACTGGCCTGAATACATCAGTAAAGGCTTAAAAAAGTCAAAAGTCATGGCCATTCAGAAATCATGTAGCTGAAACACTGGTATGCCCTTAAGGTGTCATTTGCATATATCCCTTGGGCCTCTACCACAGGAGGTTTTGTGCCTCCCTTCTTGAACATTCAGTCAATGCTTTTCTTTATGCCTCTCAGTCTTTCTTCAGTAAAGCATAAAGCACAATATAGGACAAGAAGGTAAAATGCATGAAACATAACACTGTTTGACACTAGGCTTGAGAATGAAAATATAAAATGCAATATAATTAAATGTGGGTGTTTAATATGCTAGTCGACTGTATACAATATTATAAATGTATGCTTCAAAACATCCTTTGGAAGTGTGTCAGATCACCTTATGCCTACATTACACACAGTTTTCAGAAATAAATGAGCTCTGATCTCAATAATTTATAATATGTAAGTGTTTTTCTCTTAATGCCAAATCGTTCTGATGTACTGAAATTAGTGGT